>NC_089595.1:91859228-92119228 GCF_019320115.1 Miscanthus floridulus | reverse complement strand
CTTCCTCATCATGATGATTCCACTGTATCTTGTATGTTTTCACCACACTATTCCAAGTAGCATGTTCTTTAGTGTCTAAAACATGGACCGGTTGCTCATGATACACCGAATCTGATTTGAGTTTGATGCCTCGAGGTTCTATTCTTTCCTTCGGAACACGCAAACACTTCTTGAGATGTGATACATGGAAAACTAGGAAGATGGTACTCATTGTCTCAGGTAACTCTAACTTATAAGCTACTGGACCTCTTCTTTCTAAGATCTTGTATGGTCCTATGAATCTAGCGGCAAGCTTTCTTCGGACTCCAAACCGTTTCTTCTTCATTGGCGTGACCTTCAGATAAACATAGTCACCAACTTCAAACACAAGGGGTCTCCTTCTTCTGTCTGCATAACTTTTCTGACGCAATTGGGCTACCTTCATATTTTGTTGAATAATATGAACTTTCTTCTTGGCCTCTTCTACAAAGTCAATGCCATAATACCTTCTTTCTCTTGGCTTGACCTAATTCAGTGGTGTTCTACATTTTCTGCCATACAAAGCTTCGAATGGAGCCATCTTGATGCTTTCTTAATAACTATTATTGTAAGCAAACTCAGCTAATGGTAACCACGACTCCCATGAACCCCTAGAAGACAACACATAGGTTCTTAACATATCCTCAAGAACAGCATTCACTCATTTAGTCTGACCATCTGTCTAAGGATGATAAACGGTACTATGAATCAAACTAGTTCCCAAGCCTTTGTGCAAATGTTCCCAAAAGTGAGCCATGAATTGTGGCCCTCTATCAGATACTATAGTCTTTGGTATACCATGCAACCTCACAATTTCTGCAATATACTTCTCGGCATATTGATGTGGTCGATAAGTTGTCTTGACAGGTAGGAAATGAGCGGTCTTGGTAAGACGATCCACAATCACCCAAATCGAATCATGTCCCTTTTGAGTAGTGGGCAAACCCGACATAAAATCCATACTTATATCATCCCACTTCCAACTAGGTATGGACAAAGGTTGCAACAAACCGGCCAGTTTCATATGAATAGCTTTCACTCTACAACACATGTCACATCTAGCAACATATGCTGTAACTTCTTTCTTCATCTTGGTCCACCAATAATGAGGTCTTAGTTCTTGATACATCTTACTACTTTCCGGATAGATAGATAGCTTAGAAAGGTGAGCTTCATCTATGAGTTTATTCCTAAGCTCTCGATCCTTGGGAACCACAAGACGGTCGTCAAACCACAACACACCCTGTTCATCCACTCTAAAGTGCTTAGATGACTTTTCTTTTATTTTCTCTTTGATGTGAAATATTCCCTTGTCTGTTTTCTGGCCTTCTATTATCTTACTCTCCAAAGAGCAACTAATCTAAATACTATGTAACACAGCAGGATGCATCAGATCGAACCCATCTTCAAGTAATGGCTGCACATTCAAGCAATGTGACTTTCTACTCAAAGCATCTGCCACTACATTGGCCTTTCTAGGATGATACTGCACATTCAAGTTGTAATCTTTGATCAATTCTAACCACCTTTGCTGTCTCATGTTCAGCTCTGGTTGGGTAAAGATGTACTTAAGACTCTTGTGATCTGTGAAAATATTGCACACATTATCAAGTAGATAATGTCTCCAAATTTTTAGGGCATGCACAACTATAGCAAGTTCAAGATCATGTGTTGGATAGTTGCCCTCGTGCTTTCTCAATTGACATGAGGCATAAGCAATGACTCTTCCTTCTTGCATAAGAACACAGCCTAATCCAGTTTTCGATGTGTCGCAAAACACATCAAATGGTTTCTTAATGTTTGGTTGTGCTAGAATAGGAGCAGTGGTCAATAGTTTCCGCAAGGTGTGGAAAGCTGCTTCACACTCCTCTGTCCACACAAACTTGTGATCTTTCTGTAGCAGACTCATCATTGGCTTGGCAATCTTCGAGAAGTCCGGTATAAAACGACGATAGTAACCAGCTAATCCTAGGAAACTTCTAATCTTAGGAACTATGGTCGATGCCTTCCAATCCATAACCTCTTGCACCTTACTTGGGTCGACTGAAACTCCATTTTCCAATAGAATGTGACCAAGGAAAGGAACTTTCTTCAACCAGAATTCGCACTTGCTAAACTTAGCATATAGCTTATGATCTCTAAGTCTGGTCAAGACAATTCTCAGATGCTCTTCATGATTCTTCTCATTCTTGAAGTACACCAGAATGTCATCAATGAACACAACCATAAACTTATCCAATTCTGGCATAAAAACTATATTCATCAAAAACATAAAGTATGCAGGAGCATTTGTCAAGCCAAAGAACATGACAAGATACTTATACAACCCATATCTGGTGGAAAATGCGGTTTTCGGTATATCTTGTGGCCTAATCTTGATCTAATGATAACCAGATCTCAAATCTATCTTGGAGAACACCTTAGCCTTGGCTAACTGGTCAAATAGAACATCAATATGAGGCAAGGGATACTTATTCTTGATGGTTATAGCGTTAAGTGGCTTGTAATCTATGCACATTCTCAACGTGCCCTCTTTCTTCTTCTTCACAAACAAGGCGGGACATCCCCATTCAGACTTGCTTGGCCAGATAAACCCTTTTTTTGATAACTCTTCTAGTTGCTTCTTCAGCTCAACTAATTCATCCGGAGGCATCCGATAGGGTCTTGAAATCGGAGCAATTCTGGGGATTAACTCAATTCCAAACTCAATATCCCTATCTAGCGGAAGACCAGGTAGCTCATCTGGGAATACATCCAGAAACTCACATACTACCAGAATCTGATGAATAGGAATAACTTTAGAGCACATGTCACACTTATAAGGTCTGTTCTCCGAGGCAATGGTACTTGGAAAGTACCCTCACCCAGAGGATCCTTAAGGGTAAGTACCCGACTTCCTGTATCTATAATTGCTCCTCAATCCTTCATCCAATTCATCCCTATAATGAGATCCAGTACTAGCCTAGGCATAACTATCAAGTTCACTCGAAACTTTCTGCTACCTAATTCAAGGGTTGCCCCTCGAACCATCCGATTGGTCAAAACATCAGCCCCTGCTGAACTTATACGGTAATCATAACCTAGTTCTGTGCATAGTTGTTCATATTTCTGTGCAAATGCTTGACTCATAAAAGAATGCGATGATCCAGAATCAAATAGAACAACTATAGGGTTTTGGTTGACAAGAAACTTACCAGTGGTTACGGGCTCTCCTGTAGGAACCTCATCCACAGTCGTACTATGCACCCAAGCAGTATAGGTCTACTGCTTCTTCTTGGGCGGATAAGGACAGAACCTTAAGAAGTGACTGGGTTGATCACAATTATAGCAGGGTCCCCTTACTGTACCAGTAGATCCCACAGCTCCCTTGGAACTGCCCTGTACCGCTGTTGCGGCTGCCTTGTTGGACTGCACTGCCATCTTGTAAGGCTTCTATGGTCCCTTGAAATTCTGACCTCTCTGCTGTGGTGGCCTGAACCTAGCGCCAGGTGCAGATGGACGATATGGAGGATGACCTCCCATAGGTGCTCTTGCTTGGGATGGACCACCTTCTAGGGCTCTCTTGCGAGTCTTGGCTGCGGTGCTGGCATTGTTGTTCTTTTCCTACTTCAGACAATCACTGATAAAGTCATTAAATCTGGCGCGGGTGTTGGTACCCACATGCTTCATAATATTTGGATTGAGTCCTCTCTTGAAACTGGCGATTCTCTTAGCATCGGTGTCAACCATGTCGGGAGCATAACGGCACAAGTTGTTGAAAGCATGCAAATATTGCGTCACGGTTTTGGTGCCCTGATTCAATGCCAAGAACTCTCCCAACTTCATCTCGGTCAGCCCGGGTGGAATATAAACTCCACAGAAGGCCTCAGCGAACTCTCTCCACATAATCTGAGCATTTGGAGGGAAGGTTGTGCGATGGTGCTTCCACCACATTTCCGCTGGTCCTTGCAACTGATGTGCAGCATACTCAATTTTCAATACCTCAGTCATCCTCAACACATGGAATTTATCTTCCATAGTGTTGATCCATTCTTCAGCATCAAGTGGTTCTGTTGCTTCCTTGAATATTGATGGCCTGGTGTCCATAAAATCTTTGAAGCTACTATACTAATTCACCCCAATGCCACCACCCTGATTGTTACCGCGCTGAACATTGTTGGCGATGGTACGTAGAAAATCCTCCATGTTCTTCTGGGATTGTTCCGTGTTGCGCTGACTCTCGAGCAACTATGCGAAGAACACCTCTAGGGTGAGTGGGGGAGGAGGTGGCAAATGCGGTTCATGGGGGGGCTCATTGTTGTTGACGTGGTTTCCACCACCACCACCGGTCCCAGCACCATTAGCACCAGTCTCAGTGGCCTCATAAGTGGTACAACGAGTATTTGTCATCTGCATATTTCAGCAGCAAGTAATGATTGAGTGAAGCTGTAATAATTGCAAGTGAATGAAAAATTATACCGTACTGAATTTACTGGAGAGAATAAATTCATACAATAAAACAGAGGCACAATAATCGCATCCCAATTAAAACAACATCACTAATTAAATTACTTCAAATGCAGACATCGCGTCTATACAACCAAATTACCAGCATACATACACTGGACTTTTATGCGTTCAGATATCGCATTAATAGCCAAGTTCCAATCACATGCCAAGTCTCATAAGTTCGAAGCAAGATACATTAGGTTACATGCCAACAAAAGAAAGGTCATCGCGACAGGACCTAAACACTAGCACAAGGCAACTAGCCTACTCCTCGGGGCCATCGTCGGGGTCGGAGACGTCACCATCGCCCCCAGGTGAAACTATAGGCTCGTCCTCGTTGTCGTCGTCGATGTCCATGCCAACGGCGTCTGGAGGAGCATATGGACCAACCCCATTGTAGAGCGTGTGAAACTCCTCGTGTAGATTGACGTTGTACTCCTCTAGCTCATCGACCCTCTGCAGCAGAAGGTCCCTCTCATCCCAGGCTTCATTCCTTTCCTAAACCAACTGTCCAATCATGTGGTCTGCATTATTGTTGGCTTGAGTCAACGTATGCACCCGCTGCATAGCTCTATCACCTTGCTCTACCGCCTGGTCCCGCTGTAAACTCATATCAGCCAACTGCTCCTGCAAACTAGCTATAGCACATGCCTACTTCGTCTTCTGCTTTCTTACCTTGAGCTTATCATGACTACGTAAGCCAGTCAAAGTCCAGTAGGTACTCTCAAGACCCTGATACGCTCTGATAGCGGCAAACATAGCACTCATAGCATGGTTGTCACTAGCCTGTCCCCCAGCTGGACCTCTGACCAAGGCACTTCCCTGAGGCTAAACCCAAATAGCATCACGAGGATCATCCCTAGGAAAGGTGCCAGCTAGAGCTGCTACAAGCTCACTAGGAAATCTGCTCATGATATCCCTGATGACACGAAAAGCTGCTCCCTCTGCACCCTCAATAAGAGTGTGACCCTCAAACTCCAAGTGCCAACCATCCCACTCTAGAGCACCACCAAGAGCAGGAACTGTGATCTCTACCACTACAAGACCATCCTCTGCTATCTGGTTCTCATTCCAAGAGTACACCGGCTCTTGACCCTCTGGGTACCCCACATCATGGAGCACTCTCCAAAGTAAGGTTGGCATGCCAAACTCGCTCAAGAAGGTGTCCATGGTGCGGTGCTCCCTCAGGGCCAACGGACATCGAGGTGCTCTTCCTCCGGTGGACTTACGGGCGGTCTGCTTCGTGCGGGCCATCTGTAGCAAAATTTCTTTTATTACCCCATGGGAACATATTTTAGGTGATGCAACTTTTATCAAAATGAGATAATCAATTTATAAGGGGAGGAATGCATGACATGAATGAAATGCACAAGTAATATGATGTATGTACGTGCCATACGTTCTCACAAACTTATGAAATAAATAATTTCTAGCGATGAATTCGGTGGCATATAAACGATCTCTCAATTACGTATCTAATACGTTCTACACGATAATGTTGTTATGTACCTATAGAAGATTTATTTCAGCCCAATTCCCAATGAATGCATAAAAGCAGTAAATTTTATCTACACGCTCTACACGAATCCCCAGATACGTGTACAACGATAGTAACTACCCGAACCATCGTCCTATTGACGGCATCGCCTCAACAGACAGAATACCCATACATGAGATACCTTTGTAAAACATGCGTAGAACATGTAATTACTCCAGCATCATATAAGCATTCACCCTAGATCGGTGGTGTATCTGATCATGCTCTCACAACTCACACTTACCGAGGCATAGAGGCAAATGATCCATACACTACCACTCAAACAAGTGGCACTCATACAATAGCACGCCGTATGAGCAACGAAAGAGAAATATGATGCAAGAACCCCCAGTTAGTACTTAATTAAGCCACCTAGAGTCCTTAACTGGGCATAAAGGATATGACCACTGGCACACTTTTTAGTTTGGAAATCACATTTTTCAAATGCCTTTTTTGTTTTAATACACTTGTGAATAGTAACACGCTAAACTATGCTCTAATGCCAGCTATAATAGGACCGACCAATTTTACAAAATTAAGTAAGAAAATCATCCACCAGAGCAGACGATTTAGCAAACTTAAGCCCGTATAACCCCGTAGTCCGTGAAATCACGAAGGATTTCAAACCAACTCACATACCAGCCAAGATCGTAATAAGTTTAGCAGTCACTATCACATATTATATAAAAAGTTCGCATCATAGGTACATCAGAGTTTAAACATAGTTATTACAAAATGAGTTCAAATAGAAGTAGCAGAAGCCATTTGTTCAAAACCACACACACTCACACGGAGTTCAAATATAGTGCCAGCTAATGATCATCTCCAACAAAAGCATCAGACGAGATGTAAGGAATGACCATGCCCATGGTCCTAAGCATCACCCATCGTAGGATAAAGGCAGTTGATACAGTAGCCATAATACATCTGCCCATCTGCAACAAGTGGGAATAAAACCCTGAGTACGAGAAGGTACTCAGCTAGACTTACCCGACATAACCGAAAATAAAGTGACACCAATGATTATGAAGGGCTTTATAGTAGGGTAGCTGACTCATTTGCAAAAAGAGGCATTTTTAGCATTTCAAGAACCTTTCCAAAAGCATTATTGTCAAGTTAATTATTATTAACCTGTCGACTACATTTGCACCTATACTAGAGCAAGCATGTGATTAAGCAAATAATGATAACCAATGATCATTAACAACTTCCATAATGTCATATTCATTATAACTGTCCAAGTGTTCCATCAACATTACTACGATGAAGTCACTCAAGTCAAGTGCTCACTATCCAGGAGCGTTGGCGATTTGAATCGATTCCTAACCAGCTGGTGATTTATTCCTTACACAAACCTCACTCACCCGCTAAAGTGAGGTATCGGTCACCGAGTCAACTATCCAGGAAAATCTCGAGTTTGCTAGGAACCACATGTACCCGGGGGCCGACCGACTGCCCTTTGGTCTTATCATCGCGCCCCCGTGTCCTACCACACCTGCTCCAGTACAGTGCGCTGTGGGCAATCTACTCGGCCCAAATAATCTCCCAGCTTTGTGGTCGAAAGGTACTTTATTCGGCAAGCTAAATGTAAGGCATATGTTCAACATGACTCGAAGCCCAACAACGGCCAGTCCTTAATCGACACAGACGGAAAGCACTACAGTCCAAAACCTTGTAAGTCTCCGTCCGGTCTCAACTTCAAATTAACATTTAGTTATACCATGACTACATAGTTATCCAAGCAGCTCTAGGTAACCACCTATAGCTCGCAGGTGACAGGAAATCACCCGACTTCTACCGGTCTAAGCCAGCTAAGCATTGACTTAACTGCGGATACCAGGGTAACAAGGATATAGTATAACAAAGGTAGATAAGGTAGAATACAGCAACGGTTGTAAACAACTCCTAAACATAATGCATCAATTAAAGTAAAGCATTTAATTAATAATCGCAAACCGGGGAGAAAAATGCTCCGGGGCTTGCCTCTCTCGAAGGAGCTCGGGTGGTGATCGAGGCACTCCGGAAGTTCCTCAACATCCTCCTCGTCTGCTTCGGTCACTTCCTACGGCTGCACCTGCACCTCGAGCTGCTCCTCAGGCTCCTCGGGTATGACAACTAGGCTCTCGGTTTGCGATCCTATATGATGCGGGTGCGTAAGTGCTTATGCAAAAGGTGCATCGGATGAAAGGAACACAATGAATATGCTTGAATGCAAGGTAGTCAACATCATCCAAGAACATGCACTACAAGCACATGTCATCTACTGCATTCTCTTCTACTTACTAATATGCTAAGTCAACACATCTCAATAAATGCTTCAAAGATACACCAAAGCTTCACTAATTTCTTAATCATGCACAAAGCAACATTTGATTAAACCCTAATTAATAATAGATTTGAATAGCAACATCTATTTTTATAGCTTAGAAAAATCTTAGCAAATTACCATAGCACAGTACTACCCTAAGTAGTCTACCATTAAATTTTTATGGCATTTGGATAAGTGGATTAGCCTACACAAAAATGACAAGCTATGGTATAATTATGAACATGAAATTACTTTGTACTATGAAAAGTGTCAAACAACAGATGTAATATTTTTTCTATGTTCTACATAGTAAATAATCACTGCACAAAAATTATCACATGCATGTTTTATATAAATTTTGCTTTCTAGCAAAAATAACAAAATTCAGCCATTAAAGGCACTTGAACTACACCTCATAATTTTTCTACAGGACATGCATGGCATATATTTTTCCTAGGAAGTACATTACACAAGAAGAGTAACAAACTTAGAAGCATATTTTTTTGATACATATAGGTTTTACTACACATTTTACAAGATATCTGGTGACAAGGAACACAACAAAATTTGTTTCAACAAATTTGGAGACAAAATGAGTACACAAACATTTTCCAAAGTATTTTTCTTCCCAAATAATAAAAGAAAAACCGAAAACATTTTTCCTTTTACTACTAGGCCGGCCCATGAGAACGACTGGCCCACGGCCGCTTTCGGCCTACGTAACTAAGCGGAGGGAAGGGCTCCGGCCCGGCTCGGGGCTCCGGCCCAAGGCCGACCTAGCCCAGCAAGGGCCGAGGCGAGACGGCCACGCCACGCCGGCGTTCCTGGCGCCATGGCGGTGCGGCCGCTGCCAGCGGGCCGATGGCCGTTGCCGGCCATGACCGGGCAAGCAGGCGTGCGCGCTGGGTCCACAAGAAAATGGCGAACACGAGCAGGTTACTCAAGGGGATAGAGAAGGGATGGAGAAGCCCTTTCCACGGCGAGGTCAAGTGCGGCGGCGTCATGACCGACGGCGGCGAAAACACGCAAGGTAGCTGTACCTTGCTCAAACGGTGACCCTACAGCGAGCACCGGGTGTCGGAGAGCGAGGCGAAGTGACGTGCGCGTGATTACGGGCAATGGTGGACCACCGGCGGCCAATTTCGCCGGCGGAGCTGCGGTGGCGAGGGAGAGATGCCGCGCGGGAGTTGCTGCTGCTGCTGCTGCTGGCGGAGTGAGGAGGGAAATGGAGGAGGAGCGCAGCGCGATCGATAGATATAGGCGCGCGCGTGGAGGGTGGGGTAGGCCGGCAGCGACGCGTGGCGAGCTTCGCCGGCGCATGGCGGCCACGCGGCGTGCGCGCCCTGGCGCGGTCGGGTGAGTGCGCAGCGTCGGGCGCGGCTCGGCGCTGAGGTAGGCCGGGCGAGCGGGCTGGGCCGAAGCGAAGGCGCAGGCGCGGCGAGGAGTGCTGGGCCGGCTGCGGCTAATGGGCCAGAAGTGAGGCGGCGGCCTGTTAAATGAGAAACATTTTCCAAATTCAAATTTTAAGGAATTTTTAAATATCAGTTTTCAAGTACCATTTTGAGCAAGAAAATGACTTCTTTTGAAAATGGCCCAAAAATAAAAGTTGCTTAGAATTTAATTCTCTACAACTTTGCTTTAGGGACCAACTAAAAATTTTGCATAGATTTTGAATTGAGATGTAAAAGCTAAATAGGGAGGATTTTTGACCATTTTCAATAAAAATTTCAAAAGCATATTTTGTCAAAAGTTTGAATACAAACTTTGCTCCAAAAATTGTGCTAAATAATTTTAGATGATTTACAATTATAGCCAAACATGTTTTATTAGCCTAGCAAGCATAATTAGGGCAAAATAACTCTAAACAAGTGTATGCAACATTCATGTTTCACGAGCATGTTTCATATGTTTCGAAGCATGGTTTTAGTTATTATTTACATGATTAGGCATGTATGATTTGGATGCTTGATGATGCATAATATGCATGATTTGCAGTGCCTAAATGCTTGCATAACACCGGGGTGTTACATGAACCAAAATTAAAGTATCTTGAAGCTAATTAGACCTTTTCTTGTTATCCACGACGTCATTTTTAGTGTCTCATAGAAAAATTTTCCTTTTGAAACATGTTTTTCTATAGAATCCAAGAAATATTTCTGAATGACTAAATCTATTAGTCTATTAGTAGTGATTCTCTCATTTCTCTCGGGTTTTTGTTTGATAGTGATTTTTATATTTTTTGAGAGAAGGGTTTAAAGAATTTGTATCAAATATGACCTAAAATACGCAAACTAATGAATGTAACTCAGCTCATTAGGCTTCTTATGGTGAAACCTTCGCAACCAGTTCAAGTTCTCGGTATGATGAGGGTGCTCATAAAAGTAGAGGTGAGTGTACGTGCATGTATGTGAATGTTTATGTATGTACTGTGTTTTGCCGAAAAAGAAGAAGTTTACACAAAATCTAGAAGATATCACTTTGACTGGTAACATTTTTAGAAATGTATTATCTAAATAGAGGAATTACATATTATGAAGTATTTTAAACTTTATACAGGTGGTCCATATACATTTTAGATATTATTAATTAAAACAAAAGGTTTGTTTTGAGGATAAGGAGAAAGTATTCACATTTACTTGCATTATTGTAGATTCCTTGAATCCCTTACACGGCTTCACCGTGAACACCGACTTCTGCAATTTGCCTTCAAACTCTACAAATCTTTTCACATCCTTCTACGTATCCAAAAATGCACTGACCCGTCGCCAAAATGTACGTGTTGACTGAACAGGTTCGTAAGTACCACCATATCTTCCAACTATACATATCTTTTCACATCCTTCTACAGTACGTATCCAAAAGGAAGTGCTCGATCTAACGAGCATCACCACACTCATGCCATTTGCCACCAGCATTTCAGCACAAGATGCTCATTCCTTTTCATCCAGAATCACCTCGATGGAGAACGCATCACAAGCTGCAAAATAATTATTCACCAACATTGATCGATTCCAGTCTGACTTATTTTGGAAACTATCTAGCTGCGTTGACCTATATAAAAAGACTAATATTTCCTTCATTTTAAATTATAAGACGTTTTGACTTTTCTAGATTTATAACTTTTGATATGTATTTAGATATACACCATGTCTACGTACATAGTAAAAGCAATGTATTTAAAAAAGCAAAAATATCTTATAATTTGGAATTGAGGGAGTAGCCCTGTTTGGTTTGCTGAATTTTGGCTGAAACTGGCTGCAAAACACTGTTCTGGCTGAATTGTTGTGAAAGAAAAACACTGTTCCGGCTGAAAAAAGAAGCCGAACAAGTCAGCTTCTGGGTAAGCTGAACGGGGCCACAGTATCACCTGTGGGAGAACCTTCCAATTAACCACACTAAGATCTTGTTTAGAGTGGCTTATGTGGTTGCTTCAACTTAAAAGCTATTCTCTCAGTGTGGACTGATTAGTAACTAGCTTTATGAGGACTGATTAGTAGACATGCAAAATTATGCATGTGCCTTGCTTTCTTCTCCTGGCCACACCTTCACTGCAACAGTGTTTCAGGGCATCCGAGACATTTACCTTCCAGGAAGAAGTGTGTGGACCAGAATAATCCATGTATAAGAGTGTCAGGTTCATAAACCTGGGATCCCCAATGGACCCGCTTCCCTGCAATACTTGGCCCAACAGGCAGCGCAGCAACAGCGCGCGTCTGGGCCGGCCCAGATACACAATGATAGGTCTAGACCACGATCCGGTCCCCCATCGGCACCTCCGGCTAGGAGACCTGGTCAGAGCCCCAACCGAAAGGCCTAACCGTGGTGGGACCACAGTCTGACTTCGACCCTATTCCTCCGCCCGAGGATATGCCAGACCTTTGCTCGCCTCTCTTTCCCGATCGACATGGTCGGAGCCTACTGGGAACGACCGACCAGGACGCCAGCCCGGTGTGGGCCCGAGGAGCAGGCGGGGCAGATAAGGTAAGGCGCTGAAGTCAACTGCAATACCGAGGACCGTACCCTGCCATGCCCTACGCACCTATAGGACGGTGCCGCTAGGCCATGTCAGACGGACACTATACAGCCTTCCAGACGCATCAGAGCACAAACAATATTGTGGGCGCCGTTGTTTGCCGTCCCTAGCGAACACTGTGTAGCCTGCCAGGTCATAAACAGTAAGGTGGGTGAACATTGTACAACATGTCAGTGTCGGTGCGGGACCCATGGGATACCCCGCAAGGAAGGGAGAAGATCTAGTCTAACTAGGATTCTTCCCATGTAATCTTATTAGTTGTATTATTCTATAATCCTACTAGGAACACTCATTATAAACCGACTAGGATTCTGACCTCCTGAGGAGGGCAGGGTTCCTAGAGAGAAGACTTAGATGACAACACAACATTTTACAATCAATCCAACACAAAGGCTAACGCCGACTGGACGTAGGGCTATTACTCGATCATAGTCGAGGGCTCGAACCAGGATAAATCGACTATCTCTTGCGTTTACTGTCGAGTTCTGCATACGCTGAAACCCAAACATACTGCCCCAGGTACCCCCATGGCAGGCTATCGGTGGTGAAACATCGACAGCTGGCACGCCAGGTAGGGGCTTTCGGTGACTTTGCATCCGAGAGCTCGACGGACCTCGACAACATGGTTTTTTTGAAGGGATCAACCTTCATCTTCGGCTCATGGATCTACGAGGCGGACGACAATGGCAAGCTCCAAAGCCACCTCCACGAAGATTCTAATCACCACAAAGACCATTCTATTTTGGTGACAACGACAGATCAGCTTGCCGGAAGATTCACGTAGCTCGTGATGTCCAATCCAACTCAGATTTCGCGACTTCATGCATCTGATTCAAACTCGAGCTCCGCTTCCAAGATGGAGTCTTATCCGAGTTCTTTCAGAAAACCGAGTTCTTTTCCGACAGGGCTCCGGAACACGACATCAACCTATCAAGAATACAACTCGGGGTATACTCAGAGTACTTTAAAGAAGACGGGTCCTTTTCCGTTCAATCTCCACAACATGGCAACGTCTTATCAGGCACAACTCGAAAGATCTCTTAATCCAGTGCTTAGAATGCCACTCAAAGGAGCCTAGAAAGGTCTCGTGTTAACTATAACATCTCAAGACGGCATCATCCACTGGCCAGGTTCTGTTCCTGAGGATTGCGGCACCCAACTAGTCGACAAAACAATAACAACTCTACCCTACCAAGAAGGAGACTCGATCTGCGACCTTGAAGCCTCTACTAAAGTTATCAACAACTCTAACAGTACGGAAACCAACACCGATGACAGAACAACTCACGCACGAGAAGTATTCATGATTCGTCGTCCTCAATCACCATTGACCCCCTAGAAGCACCCGACATTAGGTCATCAGATGAATCTGAATCCAACATATCACCCTTTATCTAAGGGCACGATGGTGAGACCAAAAATCAAAAGCAAGCCAGAGAAAGAAAAAACAAATTGAAACAAGGATGCCAACGCCATGCTAGGTAGCGCAAGGAAGCATGGATCAGATATGAGTCAGATCTAGCTGAGTATGATAGAAGAAAATCAGAACAAGAAATCAAACAAGGACGCGCGGCAAATACACCCTACAATAGGATCCGAGAAGCACTAGAAGAACTCAGAGCAATCTCACATCCCAGTGAAAAATAGGAACAACTCCGGGACTACCTCCGTTCAATAGCCCTAAGGACGCATGAAGGAAGAACCCATTCAAAACTACCTGCCAGATCGACATCTCATGCGCAAGAAGATCAAAATCAAAGGAAATCCGCTTTCGAGAGATTTGGACCAAGTGGAAGTCACAACGTGGAAAGTAGAAGGGACCATAGTCAAAACTATCGAGTCGAATAACTAAGAAAGATCAGAAACAAAGTACCCATTCAGACAGCCACGCAGAACTACTCTCGTCAAGATGACAGTTGGCTAGAAGGAGGTGGCGAATCAGAATACAAAGAAGCCGAAGCGCACGATAGATTCCCCTGTTTTGCAAACAGACTCGCTTCAATACGACTACCTCACAAGTTCAAGTCGTCCAACCACTCCAAGTATGATGGTAAGACCGAACCAAGGCAGTGGCTCAGGATTTACTCACAATCGATTGAATTGGCCAGAGGAGACGATGATATCAAGACCTTGTTCTTTCCCATGGCCCTAGAAACCATGCCCCTTCAATGGTTTGACAAATTGAATCCAGGATCAATTAGAAATTGGGAGGACTTGCAAAGAGCTTTCTGTGAAAATTTCACGGGTATCATTACACACCCAATCACCCATGTAGAGTTAAAAGGACTCAAGCAGAAAGGAGGTGAAAGTCTCAGAAATTACTATCGACGATTTGGCGAACTACGAGCTCAAGTACATGACATCACAAAACGAGAAGTAATTGAAGCTTTCTCTCACGGAATCATGGCTAGGTGGCAATTTCAGGACTTCTACAAAGAAAACCCAAGAAACAATGAAGAATTCAGACGGACAGTAGAAAAGATGATTACTACAAAGGAGAAGACATGAGAAAGGTTCTCGGATAAAAACAACCGAGACAACCCGGACATGCAAAATCATCGAAACAACAGACATCTGGAGCGGAAACATGGACCAGACAACACCGTTGTGGTAACTGACAAATCAAGGAAGTTTTCCAAGCCCAGAAGGTATGACGACATTGAAAACATGCGTTGCATCTTGCACCCCAATGGAAATCACACCATCGGAGATTGCTACACCTTCAAAGATCGATACACAAGAAAAGATAGTAAGGAGAATACCAAAGAAAGCAATCAAAAAAGAGGAAGATAACCACGAAGACAAGGGATTCCAAAAATCCAGGGGGACAGTAGCAGTAATCTTTGTCGGGGTTCCAGATTCCAGAAGCAAACATCAAGAAAAGCTAGCGTTACGAACCATCATGGCAGCAGAACCGGCTACACCAAGATATCTCAATTGGTCACATTATCCAATCCAATTTTCAAGAGAATACCAATGGACTAGCGTAGGAAACGCAGGCCATTATCCACTGGTTCTAGATCCAACTATTGCCAGTATGACTGTCACAAAAGTACTAATCGATGAGGGAGCCGGACTCAACATCATTTTTTTAGAAACTCTAAGGAAGATGGGACTTTAACTCGCCGGGATGATTACACCAACAAGCACGCCTTTTTATGGCATAGTACCCAGCAAGGCAACAATGCCACTTGGACAAATCACTCTACCGGTTACTTTTGGGACTCCCTCAAACTACCATATAGAGTTCATCAAGTTTGAAGTTGCAGACTTTGATTCATCATATCACGCAATCCTCGGGCGCCCAGCACTAGCAAAATTCATGGCGATACCGCATTATCCGTACCTATTGCTTAAGATGCCAGGGCCTAATGGTGTCCTTTCTCTCCGGAGTGATTTGAAGCGCACTTTTGACTACGATGTTCAGGCAATCCAAATTGCAGCAAAAGCACAGGCCACCGACGAAAGAAAAGAAATAGCCACTGTTGCAGCAGAAATGAGCTCAGAAGAGCTAGAGATACCGGCTAAAAAGCCCAACATCCTAGCACCACCAAAAGAAGCCGACGTCAAGCAAATCGACCTGAGCACCAGTGATCCCTCCAAAATGGCAACCATCAGTGCCCACCTCTCGGCAAAATAGAAACTCGCGCTCACCAACTTTCTTTGGGACAACAAAGATATCTTCACTTGGAAGCCGGCCGACATGCCAGGTGTCCCTAGAGAGTTGGCTGAGCACAGAATTGATATCAATGAAGGCTCCAAACCTATGAAGCAATGACTATGATGATTATCACCCAACAAGAAGGCAACAAATAAAAAAGAAATCACAAAGCTGGTGGCAGCCGGATTCATCAGAGAAATCCTCCATCCAGATTGGCTAGCAAACCCAGTTCTAGTACAAAAAAAGAATACGGACGAGTGGCGCATGTGTGTCGACTACACAGATCTAAACAAACACTGCCCAAAAGATCCGTTCGGACTACCACGCATTGATCTAATAGTTGATTCAACAGCAGGATCTGCCCTATTATCCTTCCTTGATTGCTATTCAAGATATCACCAGATCGCATTAAAGGAACAAGACTAGAGCAAGACATCTTTCATCACTCTATTCGGTACCTATTGCTACAAAACCATGTCATTTGGACTCAAGAATGCTGGTGCCACTTACCAAAGAGCTATCCAAATGTGCCTTGGTGATCAGATTGGTAAAACATAGAAGCATACGTGGATGACGTAGTAATAAAGACAAAGAACCTAGATACACTAATTGGAGACTTAAAGCAAACCTTCAAAAACCTAAAAAGATGGAGGTGGAAATTGAACCCAAACAAGTATGTATTCGGAGTTCCTTCAGGACAACTACTCGGATTCTTAGTTAGTCATCGCGGAATCGAAGCAAGCGCCAAGCAAATTTGAGCCTTAACAGAGATGGGCCCTCCTCGAAGTGTCAAAGATGTGCAAAAACTAACAGGCTGCATGGTGGCCCTCAATCGTTTCATATCAAGACTGGGCAAAAAAGGGTTACCTTTCTTTAAATTGCTAAAGAAGACAGATAAGTTTGAGTGGACAGAAGAAGCCAACGAAGCTTTCAAGAAGCTCAAGGCATACCTCACCTCCTCACCCGTTCTCACACCTCTGAAGAAATATGAAGACATGATGCTGTACATTGCGGCAACTTCTACTGTGATCAGCACAACAATTGTTGTAGAAAGAGAAGAAGAATGGCGTGTATATAAAGTGCAACGCCCCGTATACTACATCAGCGAAGTACTATCAGAATAAAAAATCTGGTACCCATATGTGCAAAAATTACTCTATGCCCTACTGATCACTTCATGCAAGCTTTGCCACTATTTTAAAGGCCACAAGATTACCATGGTGACAGATTTCCCACTCGGAGATATCCTGCACAACAAAGACACAATAGGGCGCATATCTAAGTGGGCAGTTGAACTTGGTGCTCTCAATATCGATTTCAACCCACGAAAAGCAATTAAATCTCAAGCCCTGGCCGATTTTGTCGCCGAGTGGACAGAAATTCAGTATCCGATGTCAAATATCATCCTTGATCATTGCAAGATGTACTTTGATGGATCACTCAAGCTAGGCAGAGCTGGTGCAGGCGTTCTCCTCATTTCTCCAGACAGAAAACAACTCAAGTATGTCCTTCAGATACTATGACAAGCTACAAACAATAAAGCAGAATATGAAGCCCTCATCCACGGGCTACGAGTGGCAATTACCCTCAGAATCAAGCGTTTACTCGTATACAACGATTCGGCAGTAGTCATCAATCAAGTCAACAAAGATTGGGACTGCACCAAAGAAAACATGGGCACTTACTGTGCTAAAATACGAAAGCTAGAAAAACATTTTCAAGGACTAGAAATTCTACATGTCCTACGTGATTCTAACATTGCAGCAGACATCCTCGCCAAGCTTGGATCGGACAGGGCAAAGGTCCCACCTGGTGTTTTCATAGAGGAGTTATCAGCTCCCTCTATCAAATAACCCGGTGAGATAACCCCTAAAATCTCAGCTAAAAGCACCTAGATCTTGGTAATTACCACTTCATGGACCTAGATTTTTATTGATTACATCAAAGAAAATAAGTTGCTAGCGGATAAAGAGGAAGCTACCCGGGTTGTTCGTAGAAGCAAAAACTACGTCCTAGTGGGAGACAAGCTCTACAGAAGAGCCGCATCATCAGGAGTACTCTTAAAATGTATCTCATTTAAAGAGGGCAAAGAGATCCTAGACGAAATACACTCAGGTTGCTGTGGAAATCACACCGCTTCAAGAACACTAGTCGCAAAGCATTCCGCATCGGATTCTACTAGCCAACCGCTTTGAAAGATGTAGAAGAACTTGTCAGAAGATGCAAAGGTTGTCAAATGTTCGTAAGACAAGCTCATGTGCTAGCTCACAATCTCATCCGCATCCCACCCGCTTGGCCTTTCTCCTGCTGGGGGCTGGATCAAGTTGGACCTCTCAAGAAAGCAAAAGGCGGTTTTGAGTACATCTTCATAGCAATTGACAAGTTCACCAAGTGGATCAAATACAAACCACTCACAAAATATAGCGCAGCCAAAGCAGTCGAGTTCATCCAAGACATTATGCATCGCTTCGGCATGCCCAATTGAATCATCACAGATTTGGGTTCTCCCTTCACAGCCACTAAATTCCAAAGTTGGGCACAGGATTGTGGCTTCAGCATAGATTACGCATCAGTCGCACATCCAAAGGCCAATGGACAGGTAGAAAGGGCTAATGGACTCATACTAGCCAGATTAAAACTAAGATTGTATGAAGAACTAGTGGACTATGGATTAGAATGGATTAAAGAATTACCCAAGGTCGTATGGGGGCTACAAACTCAAATAAGCAGAGCCACTGGATACTCACCTTTCTTCCTAGTTTATGGATTAGAAGCCATACTACCTGCCGACTTGATCTGGACATCACCAAGGATAGAACAATATGACGAAGGAGAAGCAGAACACACCCGAAGATTAAAACTCGACAGTACAGAAGAAGTCAGAGTAAATGCTACCCTTCAATCAGCAAGATACCTCCAAGGATTAAGACGCCACTACAACAAGAATACCCAGCCTCGATCACTATAAGTCAGAGACCTAGTACTAAGAAGAATACAAAAAACTAATGGACGCCATAAACTACTCAGTCCATGGGAAGGTCCTTTTATTGTCAAAAAAGTCACCGGACTAGGCACATACAAGTTGGTAACTGAAGACAGAAAAGAAGTCAACAATACGTGGCACATCAGCCAGCTAAGAAGATTCTACATATGAAAACAACTCAAGGGAAAATATATATACAAGCCACAAGAGATCAATGTTCATGATCAATAAAGATGGTGCTCATCAACAACATATGTACTATTATGACTTATCAATGTTCATGATCAATAAAGATGGTTCTTTCTCAACAACATATGTCTTATTATGGCTTTCCCTGAGTTGTTTCCAATAAGCATACCGGTCGAGAGCAAAAGAGCTGAAAAGATGCTTGAGCCCGCCTATGAGGGTAGCTAATAAGCTAACACCCGAACCAAAAAGCAAAATGGCTGAAAATACGCCTGAGCATACCGGACGAGAGCAAAAGAGCTGAAAAGATGCTTGAGCCCGCTGATGAGGGTAGCTAATAAGCTAACACCCGAACCAAAAAGCAAAATGGCTAAAAATACACCTGAGCATACCGGCCGAGAGCAAAAGAGCTAAAAAGATGCTTGAGCCCACCGATGAGGGTAGCTAATAAGCTAACACCTGAACCAAAAAGCAAAATGGCTAAAAATACGCCTGAGCATACCGGCCGAGAGCAAAAGAGCTAAAAAGATGCTTGAGCCCGCCGATGAGGGTAGCTAATAAGCTAACACCCGAACCAAAAAGCAAAATGGCTAAAAAGACACCTGAGCATACCGGCCAAGAGCAAAAGAGCTGAAAAGATGCTTGAGCCCGCCGATGAGGGTAGCTAATAAGCTAACACCTGAACCAAAAAGCAAAATGGCTGAAAATACACATGAGCATACCGGCCGAGAGCAAAAGAGCCGAAAAGATGCTTGAGCCTGCCGATGAGGGTAGCTAATAAGCTAACACCTGAACCAAAAAGCAAAATGACTAAAACTAAACCTGAGCATAAATTAGAGCAATTTGAAGACAAGACCCTCCAGCTCCTTGTTCCAAATAGCAAGATGCTCGGGGGCTACACTCAGAAGATCCCAAAAAGCACTACACGGTTTCATTCAGGAAAGCACTCAGACGACGCTTGTACATACTCGGCAGGACATGAAGGAACAAGATGAGGCTTCCAAAACTCAACCATGAAGTACTCAGAGGCTTTTCGATCCTAGGATGTTTTTGCAACCAGGGAAAGGACCAAATGATGACCACATCCTAAGTTAAGCTGAAAAGAAGAAGCTGAAGATACTTGAGATCGCCGGTCCTAAATCTTTTTAGCACTAACAAGAACACAAAGTTTGTCAAGACAACGATCTATACCGAGTTGTTTACACGACACAAAGGAAAGCCACAAAAGCACTCGACAGATCAAGAAAGTTTGTCAAGACAACGATCTACCTAAACCGAGTTGTTTACAAGATGAAGAAATACAGGCAAAGTTGCTTACAAGTCACAGACGAAAGCCAGACAAGCACTCATCAAACCAAGAAAGTCTATCAAAACAACGATCTATATATACCGAGTTGTTTACACAGCACAAAGGAAAGCCACAAAAGCACTCGATAGATCAAGAAAGTTTGTCAAGACAACAATCTACCTAAATCGAGTTGTTTACAAGACAAAGAAATACAGGCAAAGTTGCTTACAAGTCATAGACAAAAGCCAGACAAGCACTCGTCAAACCAAGAAAGTCTGTCAAAACAATGATCTACATATACCGAGTTGTTTACATAGCACAAACGAAAGTAAGAAAAGCACTCGATAGACAAAGAAGACGTCAACAAAAAACTTCATTCAAAAAGAAGTATAATATCCCATTACAAAGGTTGGAGTACAAAGGTCAATTACATCAAGCATCATCATCAAGAGAAGAAATATCAATATTAAGATTATCTACAATCTTCCTAGCTAAATCTTCAACCTTAGGCTCCACCTTCTCAACAGCATATAGATATTCTAGACTCTTGGCTTCATCAGCAACCTTGGACAAAGGAAACTCCAGAGAAAGAACCTAGACCTAGGCAAGGACATTCCTAGTACATAGATGGGCACACCTCTTCACGAACTCCAAGAAACGGGTCGGCACTTGGGGAATAAACTGAGCCCAAGAATGACCATCATCTGTTGGAGTTCGAAGAAGGTCGACTACTGACCGAAAAGACTTCCACAAAGCATTCTAGTTCTTAGTAGCCATTGCCAACTTGCCAGCCAAGTCTTCAACCATTTTTTGGGCCTGCACAAGGTCCCTGTTAGCTCCACGCCTAATCAACTTAGCAAGCATGAGTTCTTCTTTAGCTCGAGTAATTACCTCCTTAGCCTTATTGTGGTTAGTACGAACAAGTGTCTTCATCTCCTTGATACCCTCTGAGAGCTTCTGCTTTTCAACTCGGAGAGCTAGACCAGGCAACAAAAGACAAGTCAGCAGAAAGGCAAATTTGAATACAAAAGGAAACGAAAAAGAACTCACAATACCATGGCATTCTTTCTTCATGGCCTCCACATTTTTAAGGCCTCCTGGGCAGCTGCATCCCTCTACTTTTCTGCCTCAACTACCTGGGCACAGAGAGCCTTCTCCTCCTTCTGATGTGTCTGACGCTCGGTCTCCAACTCAGCCTAACAGAGGTCAAGCTCTGCCATTAGGGTACTCACCTTAGAAGACAACTTTTTCTTGGTTTTAGACGAGAAAAATAAGCCGATATGATCATGAAAAAAAGACTGAGCAAAAAGAGAGAGAAAAACAAGACATAAGGACAGAAGAAAGACGAACATCCAAAGAAAGAACTTCAGAAAAAACTTACCTGGAGCTTTTCCCCGAAAGAAGTCACAAAGGTCGCCAAGTTTTCCTAGGCAGTGGTCAGCTTCAACAATCGATGAGTGGCATCAAATTGCTGCACCACGTCATCAACCAAAGGCGGACCACCAGAAGCAAGAAGAGGAGAGGGAGAAGCTGGCCGATGCAAAGAAGGCACGACTAGGGCAATATCCTAGGAACCCACGACCAACCCCTCAGATGAATCTGTCGCCATGGCCATGGTCACCTCAGGAGTCAGCAAATCAGCGGCTACATACCATGTCCCCCTCACAGCCACCTCGACGACCGTGCATTCTGAGTCCTAAGACTCAGTACATAAGGGCGCACCAGAGGTCTGACAAGAAGTCAACTAAGGGTTCAGGGAAGACGAAGGCCTGAAAGTTGACAAGAAAACTTGCCAATAAGAATAAGAAAAAAGGAGAATAGAAGCAAAGAAATAAAACCAGAATTTACTCACTCAGCTATCTTCTTCTTCATAAAACCAAAAGAAGACCTCCAGGGGGAACCATAGCAGCAAAAACATCACCACCACCCTACGACAGGAGTAGCGCGGCCGATACTGGAGCCCTAGAAGAACTCAAACCCAATGACTGCTTACTACAAGGGGACAAAACCAAAGTCAAAACAAAAAGAGAGGTTCAACAACAGGAAAACAAGAAAACAACTCACCGACGAGTAACAAGGGCGGCATCATCATCCTCTTCTTCCTCACTCTCGACCAAGGACACCATAGCACCAGCTAAAAAAGGACAAAAGTACTCGATCAAAGATAAAAACAAACAACAAAAGGACAGAGCATATTAATATGCTCACCTAAGAGCATGCTAGCTACAACTGGAGTACCTAGATGAGTACTCGACTGGCGAGACTTCTTGGCAGCAGATGG
This sequence comes from Miscanthus floridulus, assembly GCF_019320115.1. NCBI lineage: Eukaryota > Viridiplantae > Streptophyta > Magnoliopsida > Poales > Poaceae > Miscanthus > Miscanthus floridulus. The sequence goes on along the minus strand of NC_089595.1, from coordinate 92,096,445 downwards.
AGCAGAAGAAGAACAATCTGGCCATCCCCTTTTTCCACCACTATAAGGAGCTCAGGGAACTGGACGAGGAACATACTCTTCATATACATCAGAAAATGCGGAAGAAACACCAGAAAGCATCATGGTAGTTTGAAACTTACTGGTCAAGGATGCCCCAGCAAGACTACCCCTAGCCTCCACATTTGCAGGGCAATCATCAAGGGGAATCAGATCAGTGAAATTATGCCCCAATTCCTATAAAAGAGTAAAACAACAAGACAAGGAAGATTAAGCAAAAAGTGGGTACAACAAAAGACACACAAAAGTACCCGCATAAGAAAAGAACAACTCATAGCAGGGGGCTAGTTGTTAGCACTGTACTCAAGGACAGCAAGTGAGACAATGCTTACTCCTTTCAGCATCTTCTAAAGATGCTCGAGCACCTCCTCGTCAGTCAACTCAAGGACAGGGACCATACAAGAAGGGTCCTCCGCCCTAGAGTACTCAAAACTGTAATTTTCTCGCTCCTTCAGAGGTTGAACTCGGTGACGAAGAAAACTAGAAATAATCCCAAAGCCGGTCAAGCCTTGCTGTTTCAGAGTACAAATCCTCTCAAGAAATGACTTGATCACCTAGAGCTCAGTCGCCGTCATAGGATTCTTTTCCCATCGGTCATTATCCAAGGGACCAGATCCAGAATGAACGAAAAGAGGAGGAATCAAATTGGCGGCATAAAACCCGTCAGCACGCTAATCCCTCATAGAATCAACTAGGTCATAGTCAAAGAATTTGCTCTTAAGACCCTAGCGAAACTAAATCCCATAGCCACCAAGAACATTGGTGTCATCGCGGTGGGGTTGTGGATTTAGATGAAAGAAGTAGCGAAAGAGAGAGAGAGAAGGAGGAATTCCAAGGAAAGTTTCACAGAGATGAACGAAAACAGAAAGATGAAGGACAGCATTGGGAGCAAGATGATTTAGGTTAATCCCAAAATAGTTAAGAAATCAATGAAGAAAAGCAGAAGCAGGAAGGCAGAGTCCGACATGGATAAAGGAGACGAAAAGAATAATCTCACCAGGACCTAGAGTATGGACCCGATGCTCCCTTGGAGCTCTCCAATCATCAAACTCCTTGCTCTGGAGCAGACCATCACTCACAAGCTCGCGCAATTGGTCGTCAGTCGTGATCGAAGCTGGCTAGATCTTCTGAGCAGCCCTCATGGCCATGAATTCTTGATTTTCAATAACGGAGAGCGATGCTTCCTCGTCGACAAAGGTTGCCTGGGACTTACTCACCGACTTCTTCCTACCCATATACTACCAAAAGCAATGGGGCACTAAGAATTGAGAAGGCTCAAATGGTAGCACTCAGATGACGGCGGCAATGGCGACGACAGAGTTTCAAAGGCTAGGGTTTCAAGGCAAAGGCAGGGTACCAAAGAAAAGGAGGAGAAAGGCCTTTAAATAGATTTTACACCAGTAAAAACATGGCCCACTAGACCCATTTTAACACGGCATGAGGACGCAATGGTCCATTTACTGACACATCTAAAATGATGGATGGCACAAATCCACACAACGGTATAGTTCAACGGGCAGATTTCAGACTTATCCATCTAGCACCACGGCAGAGTTATCATATTGCTACAAAAAGAACTCATCAACCATGTAGCAACGAAGGGTTACCTCACAAGGAACACAACAACCTGGTCCTTATAGAAAGAACTCGAGAATCTCATAAACAACTGGGACATCAGCAGAATAAAGAATGACAACTCAGAAGACAAGATTCTTTCCATTATAAATGGTTTCAAAAAATAGAAGATTACACATCTTACAAGACCCAATGAACTCAGTACTACGACAAGCAAGGTAGCAAAGAGGAACCCGAACACAGCTAGGCTCTGGAATGACTACGTGTTCCAAATTGCTACTCGGTAGAACAAACCACACTCAGATACATTGTTTTCTTCAAAGGATGGACGCAGTGCATCCAAGGCAGAAATTAGTAGCACAATGGGACAACATGGAGCAGAGACAACGAGCAGGCATCTGTCTACCCAAGTTCGATGTGATGCTGGATTTGGTGTTGATCTGCACCGGACAGTCTCAGGGCAGGCGACGAGGATCAACCCAGAACTGCCAGATGAAGGAACGTATCCCACATCATAAGACTCCCTCCGACTACCGCCACGTACTTCCAAGTACAATGCTGCTATGGGATTAGCCTACCTCTAATCCCTATCACAAGACTCCCTCTAGCTACGGCAAGATACACAAAAATTGCAAAATACGCCCGGAGGCTGCTCTACTTCACAAACTACCACATTCATAACTACGGAAATTTTAGACCACGCAACAAAATGCTTGATGAATCAAAACAGCACACAAGGAGGACATTTATAGGCCAAAGAAGCGGTGCACATGGACCGGGAGCACCAATGGAACAAACCTAATAACGGACATAGTGAAAAGACATAATTCAATGAAAGAGGACTCAGGCGTGAAGGAGCAGTACTCAAGAACGAGCATATTCGGAAGAATATACCAACACTGTACAACTCGTGAACAAACAACATTTACAATCAACCACCACCATACAATTACATCTGACAATAGTAGACTACCAGAGAACATGCAAAGAACCTGTATCCAAGTTCTTTTCGGATAAAAGAACCAGGTATACAACCCAAGTATACACTCGGGAGCTGCAATTGGAAAGGCTTTCAGTCATTTGAACAACTCAGATTCAAGACCCTCCAACTTTTTGTTCCAAATAGTAAGAGGCTCGGGGCTACACTCAGTGAGTGCACTTTTTCCTTCAAAAAGCACACATCACTCAGAAGACTTCCTCAAGACAGCAGTTTTTCAAACAACATAAGATTCAAGACCCTCCAACCTTTTGTTCCAAATAGCAAGAGGCTCGGGCTACACTCAGTGAGTGCACTTTTTCCTTCAAAAAAGTGCACATCACTCAGAAGACTTCTTCAAGATAGACCACTTCAAGGACACACAACAAAAAGAACCCGGACATAGCTATATCCGAGCTCTTTTTACAAAGAACCTGGGTATATGCTCAGGAGCCCTTCAACGAAGAATCAGAGCGATTTCAAGAGAAGACCCTCCAGCTCCTTGTGCCAAATAGCAAGAGGCTTAGGGGCTACACCCAAATGGGAGTACTTTTTTCTTCAAAAAGGTACACACCACGCGAAGATCTCACAAAGCGCTACACGGTTTCACTCAAGAAAGCACTCGGACGACGCTTGTTCCTGCTCGACAAGACCTGAAGGAACAAGACGAGGTTTCCAGAGCTCAACCATGAAGTGCTTGGGGGCTTGTTGGTGCAGGACCCATGGGATACCTCGCAAGGAAGGGAGAAGATCTAGTCTAACTAGGATTCTTCCCATGTAATCTTAGTAGTAGTATTATTCTATAATCCTACTAGGAACACTCATTATAAATCGACTAGGATTCTGACCTCTTGACTATGTAAAGGAGGGCAGGGTTCCTAGAGAGAAGACTTAGATGACAACACAACATTTTACAATCAATCCAACATAAAGGCTAACGCCGACTGGACGTAGGGCTATTACTCGATCACAGTCGAGGGCCCAAACTAGGATAAATCGACTGTCTCTTGCATTTACCGTCGAGTTCTGCATACGCTGAAACCCGAACATACTGCCCTGGGTACCCCCATGGCAGGGTATCGGTGGTGAAACATCAACAGTCAGATATAGCAGGTCATGAATAGTAAGGTGGGCGATGGCGTGCCGTACCCGATGGCATAGGCTACAAAGCACCCGTACACACTCTCTCCCTTTCCGTCTTTGACTTGGAAGGCCATCCCCTTCATCTATAAAAGGGGATGTGCTCTCCCCTAACAAAAAAATAGCTAGAGAGCTCGACAGCTACACAGTCTACATGCTCTCAACAGCTGATAAGCTCAGACATGCAGAGCATACGCTCCAATACTTAGCGCATGTTTGAGCATCCATCACTCTCTTCCACTCAGATCAAAGTCCGACCGAGCCTCTAACACCACCCTTCTTATTCCTTACTCGTTTATAACCCCACAGCAAACTTCGAGCACCTGGGCTCAAGAGTAAAGTCATCGATCAACTGAAACTGGATGTAAGGCACGTTGCCTGAACTAGTATAAATCCTGTGTCATCGCGTACTAGGCCACATTCGATCACAGTGCATGGCAAAACTACAAATATTTACTTGTCGGCCACATTTTGCATCGACAATTGGCATCGTCCATGGGGAGAGACGTCGTGCGTTCATGCTTTTGATCATCAAATGGCCCACCTTTCCACCATCTTCGACATGGTGGGCTCGAGCGATATGATTTGCTTTGGCTCACTGGAGTTTCTCACGCTCCCACTTGCTGGGATGTGGGTTCCTCCTATCTTTGTGCCACTCCAGACCTTCCTCTTTGGGAGTCTAGACTTCATCATCGACCAGCTCAGCGTACTCCGCCTCCGTGAGGAGGCGCTTGTCCCGGCGCCCACTAGAGGAGGAGTTCCCTCCACCGGCCCTAGGCCACTCGACAACCTCAACATCGAGACACCCGTGCTTCACCTCAAGCCCATGATCGGCTCAAACCCCATGGTGAGTGATGTACATATTGTTATTTACTCACTATTTAACACCTTCTGCCAGCTCTCTAGAGGGACCTCGTTGTACCCACCATGACTGCCATGTGACCAGTTCCCCTATGGCTTTGCGTCCCCCGTGGATGCATGCGCATGGGGGCTCTGAAGGATGCTGATGCTACCCCCTCTCATGTTCAAGTTCATGGGGATGGTAGGCTATGCCCCCACCTCCTTCCATGACCTCGTCGATGATGAGGTCTGAAAGCATCTAGGCCCCTAGTTGGGTTTTAGTGATTAATGATAGTACGTGATTACTATGACTAACATATGTTTTGTAGAGGCAATTAAGTTAGATCATGATAATGGCAATTGATTGGGCAATCATGGTTGTCATGCCACTATGATGAAAATCATTTCGATTTTTAGAGGATGGATGACAAGGTTAAGGATGGACTAGTTCTATGTGTCGTTTGGTGTTGAAGAGACACTTAGAGTACTTTAGGACTTTGGTTTTTCCTTTAGCCATACTATTAAGGGGGGTATGGACTAGTAGCTTGACCTAGGTGAGTCTAGTAGGTCAGGTGTGGTGCACACTTGTCAAATCTAGCACTAGGTAGCTCCAAAATTGCCCTAAGATCAATTAGAGCAAAATTTATTCACATATGTTTTCGAGTTGGAAGTGAATGGAGGGTCAAATGTTGATCGGATGCTGGTCCCGGTGTGATTAGACGCTGGCAGTAGAGCCTGGTCAGTTCATTTGATCAAGGTGAAGTCATTTGGTTGTGACCGAACGCTGAGTGTAAAAGTGACCGGATGCTGGGTGCCAGAGTCCGGTCAACTTTAGTAAGGTTCTAGACAGGGAGAATCCTGATCAGACGCATCTGGTCAGTGCTGACCGGACGCTAGTTAGGTTTTAGTTACTGCTCGAACACTGAATAGCGAAGCGACCGAACTCTGGGCTCCAGCATCCGGTCAACATCAATAAGGTTCCAGAGAGCAGTTTTCATGACCGGACGCGTCCGGTCAGTGCTGACAAGACGCTGGTCAGGGTTCGGTCACAACTTAACGACTCTATGGTGGGGATAACTGACCGAAGAGTCTGATCACCTCGACCAGAGCATCTAGTCACCCCGCAGAGTGGTGTTTCAACCTCCTAATGGTTCATTTTGAATGGGGGGTATAAATACTTCCTCTATTCATCCAAGGAAGGTCTATTGCCCATTTAATCAGCTGAGAAACACCCTTGAGAGTGCTTTGGAGAGCAAGAGCCTAGTGAGATGATTGAGATTTGAGAATCCAAGATTAAGGCCTCATTAGTGCAAGGAGAGTAGCAAGTGTGCATCCACCCTTCTCATTAGGCTTGTTGTGGTCAAATGAGAGTTTATGCTTGTTACTCTTGGTGATCACCATCACCTAGACAGCTTGGTGGTGATTGGGAGTTTGGTGATCATCTGGCGGAGCTTGTGGATGACCCAACTCAAGTTGTGAGCGGTTTGGGTGATTCACCACAATGGAGTATCGAAGAATCAACCCATAGAGAGCACTTGATCCTTGCATGGATCAAGGGGAGCTACACCCTTGTGAGAGTGCTCCAACGAGGACTAGTGGGGAGTGGAGACTCTCTAATACCTTGGCATAACATCGTGCCTTCCTTCTCCTCTCTTTACTTTGAGCATTTACTTTTGAGCAATTCAATTCTTATCTTTACATTCTTAGAATCGCCATGCTAGAGTAGGATTGGAACTTAGGGTGCTAAACTTTTATACGGTAGATCATTAGAATCACATTCTAGGCACAAGGGGTGAAGTGGGCTAAGTGTAGGGTTTAATTATTGCAAAGAATTTTAGAATTAGCCCAATTCCCCCCCCCCCTCTTGGGCATCTTGATCCTTTCAATTGGTATCAGAGCCTTGTGCTCACGTATTTAGGCTTAACCGCCTAGGGAAAGATGTCCCATGAGGATGGACCTCCTCCTATCTTGGAGGGAGATGATTTTCCTTATTGGAAAATCCACATGGAGGCGTATTTAGAAGCTCTAGATGTTGGAATTCTTAGAGCCGCCTCTCAAGGTTTCCCAAAACCTAGGGATCCCACGCACCTTCAAGGCGATGAAGTGAATTATGAAAAATGGAATGCAAAGGCTCGAAACACCATCTTTAGAGGCCTTTGCAAAGATGTGTTTAACCAGGTGAGGAACCACAAGGACACCCATGCACTATGGTCGGACATTTGTGCGCTCCATGAGGGAACTAAGAGCGAGCGTGAGAAACGCTATCATCTTGTTATGAAAAAGCTTAATTCATTTGAGATGCTTCCGAAAGAAAGTGCTAATGAAATGTACTCATGCTTAAATGTTCTTGTAGAGGAAGTTAATGGGCTTGGACTTACACAAATGCAACCATCCAATGTTGTAAGAAAAATCTTGAGTGTCCTCCCCATTGACAAATATGGACATATTGTGACCGTGTTTCATCAAGATGATCTTTCCACTGCTACACCAACTCAAATCTTGGGAAAGATCAATGCTCATGAGATATACATTCACATCACACCACAAGATGGCTCATCCTCTACCAAGAAGAAAGATAAGGACTTGGCATTCAAGGCTAGCCAAGAGAAGGGCAAAGCAAGAATTGAGTATGAGAGCTCAAGTGATGATGAAATTGATGATGCTAGTCTTACTCTCATGGTGAGAAGAACCGCCAAGATGCTAAAGAAGCTCAACAAGAATGGCGTCAAGTTTGATAGCAAGAAAAAGAAGTTCTTCACTAGCACTAGAAGGAAGCCAATCTCAGAGATGGATTGCTATAATTGTGGAAAATTTGGTAATCTAGCACATCAATGCCCCATGCCTAAGAAAGACAAATACAAGAAGAAGAACAAGGGCAAGAAAGATGACTCAAGTGATGAAGATAAAGATGAGAAGAAAAACAAGCCATACAAGAAGAAGGATGTCAAGAAGGACTTCCACAACAAGAAGAAAAATATCAAGGCCTACATCATCGGTGATTGGCTCATGGACATTGATTCATCAAGTTGTTCATCTAATGATATAGTGACAATGAGAAGGTGGCCGCTATTGTGATAGACTCTTCATCATCTTCACCGACACCACCACCATCATCCTCTACACACCTATGCCTTATGGCCAAGGGTGAATGAAAGGTATCAAATGATGATGATAGTAGTGGTGATGATCATGCTAGTAATGATGATAGTGATAGTGATGATGAATTTGAATCACCTTCATATAATGATCTTGTCAAATTATGAAATTAGTACACTAAGATCATTAGAAAGACTAGAGCCAAGAATGAAAAGCTAGAACTTAAGAATGAATCTCTTTTAGCTAAATGTGACATAGCAGAAAAGGCTAGTGTTGAGCTTAGAGAAGCAAATGAAGCTATGTCATCCAAACTCAAGGAGCTCAAATCTTCTAAGAAAGAGCTTAAAGATAAACATGATAAACTTGAGGGGATACATAATGAGCTCATCACTAGCTACAAAATGCTAAAAGAAGAATATACAAATCTTAAGATCAATCATGATAATCTTGTTATCACTCATGAGTTTTTATTCAATGAGCCATATGATGCTACTAACCATGTTGTTAAGATTGATACAGCTACATCATGTGATGATTTGATTATTGAGAGCATTGAGCAAGGTTCTAATAGCAAAGGCAAGCAAGTGGTTGAGTCCGATAACTATGATGAGTATGTCAAGATCAAGAATGAGAAGCTAAAGAAAGATCTTTAGAAGCTTTCAACCACCAACACTATTGTGATAGAGAACCTTGACCATGATAGTGATCTTGCTCTTGATAATGAAAAGCTCAAAGAAGAGAACAAGAGACTAAAGAAAGAGAAAAATCATGATGAGCTAAAAGAAGAGAATAAAAAGCTCAAGTTAGAAAAGGAACATCTCAAGATCGGGTTGAGCAAATTCACAAGAGGTCAACATCTTCAAAGTGAGCTACTCATGAACACCATCATGAAGATGGATAGAAGTGGCATTGAGTATTTGGCACATCAAGAGAAGAAGGCTCAAGCTCAACATCAACACAAGTCAAAGCCAAAGACAAAGAGGTGTTTTGAGTGTGGACAAGAAGGTCACTTTGCCCATGAGTGTCAAACTCCACCACCACAACCCTTGCCCAAGCATGCTAGACCCTTTGCTTTCAATGCTCATTACATGCTTAGAAATGACTCTAATGGAAAAATGAAAGTTATGTTCTTAGGACCTCCCAACAAAAATAGGCTTAAGAAAATTTGGGTTGCAAAGTCACTTGTTGAGAAAGTCAAGGGCCCTCAATAAGTATGGGTCCCTAAACAAGCTTGATCGCTTGTGTGTAGGTGAACTACAAGACCGGCGGAAGTCATTGGGTAATTGATAGTGGTTGCACTCAACATATGACTGGTGATCCTCGTATGTTCACCTCACTAGATGAAGAAGTTGATGATCATGAAAGAATTATATTTGGTGATAACTCAATGGGCAAAGTCAAAGGATTAGACAAAGTGGCAATATCAAATGATCACTCAATCTCAAATGTGCTATATGTTGCTTCTTTGAGTTTCAACTTGCTATCCGTCGGACAATTGTGTGATCTTGGCTTTCAATGCTTGTTTACCGAGAAGGAAGTGATTGTATCTAAGAAAGATGATGATCAAGTTATATTTAAGGAATTTAGATACAATAACCTATATCTAGTGAATTTCACCTCCAAAGATGCTAACTTGAAGACATGCCTATTCACCAAAACATCACTTGGGTGGCTATGGCGTAGAAGACTTGATCATATTGGGATGAGCTCTCTCAAGAAACTTATGAAGAATAAATTGGTGAGAGGGTTGAAGGATGTGAAATTTGAGAAGGATAAGCTTTGTAGTGCATGTCAAGCCGGCAAGCAAGTTGCAAACACTCATCCTACAAAAGCTTTCATGTCAACCACAAGAGTGCTAGAGCTCCTTCACATGGACTTATTTGGACCAACAACTTACAAAAGTTTGGGAGAAAATCTTTATTGTCTTGTGATTGTTGATGACTACTCAAGATATACATGGGTGTTCTTCCTTCTTGACAAGACCAAAGTTGTATCATGCTTCAAGAAGTTTGTCAAGAGAGCACAAAATGAGTTTGAAGTGAAGCTCAAGAGGATTAGAAATGATAATGGTAAAGAGTTTGACAACATAAACATTGAAGTCTATTGTGATGAAGTTGGAATCAAGCATGAGGTCTCCGCAACATACACTCCTCAACAAAATGGTGTAGTAGAGAGAAAGAACCGGACACTCATTACACTTGCAAGAACAATACTTGATGAGTACAACACACCCGAAGCTCTATGGGGGGAAGCTATCAACACTGCATGGTATGCATCCAACTGCCTATTCCTTTAAAAGTTTCTTGGCAAGACACCTTATGAGTTGCTAAATGGGAAGAAGCCAGACGTCTCATTCTTCCAGGTGTTTGGTTGCAAATGCTACATCTACAAGAAGTGGCAACACCTAGGAAAGTTTCAAAGACATTGTGATATTGGCTTTCTTGTTGGTTACTCATCAAAGTCCAAAGCATATAGAGTATTTAATCATACCACTGGCTTAGTTGAAGAAACATATGATGTGGAATTTATTGAATCTAATGGCTCCCAAGGAGCACATGAGAATCTTAATGATGTAGGTGATGAACCATTGAGGGAGGCCATGAAGAACATTCTGATTGGAGACATCAAGCCCAAAGATGATGAAGATGATATACAAGTGATTGATCCACCTTCTTCATCAAATATGCCACAGGATGGTGATAAAGATGGAAGAATAGAAAATGAAGATACGCATATCTCTCATGATCAAATGGTGGCACAAGCACAAGATGTTGATGCTCCACAACCTCCCCCTCAAGTGGTTGATAGAAGAAACTCACTTCTACTACAAGCTCATCCACAAGATCTCATCATAGGGAGTCCTTTAAAGGGTGTAATGACTCAATCTCAAAAACTTGCTTCATTTATTGAACATCACCCTTTTGTCTCTTGTGTTGAACCTATGAATGTAGAAGAAGCTCTTCAAGATTCGGATTGGATCAATGCCATGCATGAAGAGTTGAACAACTTCACTCGCAATGAAGTTTGGACTTTTGAAGAGCGACCACAAGATGCAAGAGTCATTGGAACAAAGTGGGTGTTCCGCAACAAGCAAGATGATCAAGGTGTTGTAGTGAGAAACAAGTCAAGACTAGTTGCAAAAGGGTTCTCTCAAGTTGAAGAGTTGGATTTTGGAGAGACCTTTGCACCGGTTGCAAGACTTGAAGCCATTCATATCCTCCTTGCATATGCATCACATCATGAAATAAAACTATATCAAATGGATGTTAAAAGTGCATTTTTAAATAGCTTTATTAATGAACTAGTCTATGTTGATCAACCTCCCAGGTTTGAAGACCCTAGATATCCTAATCATGTTTATAGGTTGTCCAAGGCGCTATATGGGCTTAAGCAAGCCCCAAGAGCATGGTATGAACGCCTTCAGGATTTCCTCATTGAGAAGGGCTTCACCATTGGGAAGATCGACACCACACTATTCACTAAGAAGCTTGATTGAGAGATCTTCATTTGTCAAGTATATGTTGATGATATCATATTTGGATCATCAAATGAAGATTCTTGCAAAGAGTTTGGTGAATTGATGTCGAAGGAGTTTGAGATGTCAATGATTGGAGAGCTTACATTCTTTCTTGGTTTTCAAGTTAAGCAAATAAGAGAAGGAATTTTCGTCTCTCAAGAAAAGTATACCAAGAATCTTCTCAAGAGATTCAATATAGATGAATGTAAACCAATCAAGACGCCAATGCCATCTAAAGGACATCTCGACCTAGATGAGGGAGGTAAAACGGTTGATCAAACTCTCTACCGCTCTATGATTGGTAGCTTGCTGTATTTAACCGCATCTAGGCCCGACATCATGTTTAGTGTGTGTATGTGTGCTAGATTTTAAGCTAATCCTAAGGAAGCTCATTTGATTGTCGTTAAAAGAATCCTTATGTATCTTAAGCACACACCAAGCATTGGCCTTTGGTATCCCAAAGGAGCTAGATTTGAATTAATTGGCTATTCCAATTTGGATTATGCCGATTGCAAAGTTGATAGGAAAAGTACATCCGGAGGGTGCCATTTGCTTGGTAAATCACTTGTGTCTTGGTCCTCCAAGAAGCAAAATAGTGTGGCTTTGTCCACCGCCAAAGCGGAATACATTGCCGCGGGTGCTTGTTGTGCACAAATACTTTACATGAAGCAAACTTTGCTAGACTATGGTATAGTTCTAGAAAAGATACCTCTTTTGTGTGACAATAAAAGTGTGGTAAAGCTTGCTAATAATCCAGTTCAACACTCTCACACCAAGCACATAGATATCCGCCATCACTTTCTTAGAGATCATGTGGCTAAGGATGATATTTCACTATAAGGTGTAAGGACCGAGGATTAATTGGTAGATGTCTTCACTAAACCGCTAGATGAGGTACATTTTGTCGGTTGAGCAATGAACTCAATGTGCTTGATTTTGGCAACTTCACTGGAAAATGAGCTTGTGTTGTCTCTTACATTGCATTGTAATATACAACATGTTTACTTCTTGGTAATGCATTTAGGGCTTGTCTAACATGGTTAAGATAACCGCCGGAAAGCGTGTGAAGAAGCTTAACCTTGGATCAAACATGACAAGCAACTAGAATTACTTTCAAGTATTGCATTGCATATGCATGTATGTTGTTTTGTCGTTTCTCTTCAACCACCCTTTTATTGCTTATTTTCTTAAAAAGAATTATAGCCTAAGGCAAAATACTTTAAAAAATTTGAGGGTTTGAGAGAGGTCACTCATATCAGTCCCAATTGGTGTTTATTTGGATCTTATTGAAGTTGGGACTTGATTGGAAACAGGCAGCGTGAAGGAACATTGAATATCTGCTAAAAAAGAGTGACCGGCGGCTGCACCGGACTCTGATGTCCAGCGTCCGGTTAGTTCACAGGTGATGAACAGTTGCTGCATAAGAGTGTCTAGATGCTGAAATAGTTCCTTTCCTGCGTCTGGTCAGAAGGTGATCCTACGTCTGGTCATGCGAAGAAGATGAAGATAGGATCGACTAGACTCTAGCTGCGTTCAGTCAGTGGTGGTCGGACACATCCGGTCGTGACATGGGAGGTTTTGGACCTCTCTATTATCGACCAGACTCCGGGTGGCAGCGTCCGGTCATTGCCACCGGAGTGTCTGGTCAGTAGAAATCATGCGGGTTCTGAACTCTTTCTTCTTTCCTTATCTATCATATGGGGGTCACCATATAATCGTGCCGCCTGGACCTAATCCCATATCCTACCCGTGCCAACATCGCCATCGCACGCCCTAGCCACCGTGCTCCCGTGCTCGTGCCGTCTGCCGCACCGCCACGCTCATGCCGTCCATGCCCGTGCCACTGCTCCACGCACCCACAGCACACCCACACCGCCGCCTGCATGCTCCATGCCGCCGTGCAATCATGCCGCCGCACCCCGCGCCATCGTGCCCACCGTAGCAGCACCGCCTGATCGCACCCGAGACGCCACGTGCTCCCATGCCCTAGCTCCACTGTGGTTCGGCCACATCTCTATAGCGCAAGCTCGTGCCCTACGCCATCATCGCCAGCCCCATCTAGCACCACATTGCCTCGCTGGAACCCTAACCCTAGGTGATCCCTAGTGGTTCCTCATGATTCACTTCTCTGCTCTTCATTTCGTCGGTTCATTAGGTAGCAAGCCCTCGATTCTAATTCTGTATCTACTGCTTGCTTCTTAGGGTTTCGTATCTCTAAATGTATATTGAAATTATTCATATATCTGATCTATTCTATCGTGCAGTGAGTCGGTGTGTTTGAGGTCACTTTGGTAGTTGTCAGTCAACTCGAGGCTAAGCTCGCGAGTACGGATTGAGGCCAAGTCCCAAAAGTGATAGTTGGCAGTTAATTCTTGTTAGTGTCAGTAGTTCTTTTCAGCTCCAGTAATGGCACGTGTCAAAGGCCTCCGCCTTGCCTTCCTACTGAGGTGAAAGGCAAGGCAAAGAAGCTTGCAACAAAGAAGTGCAAGTACGTAGATGCTTATACTAAGAAAGCAGCAGTAGTTGTAGCCGCCACAGAGCGTGCAGAGAGAGGAGGTGCTCGGAGTGGTGTTGTCATTGTAGATTAGCTTTCACTAGCATAGAGAGCTGTTGTCGAGGCGGTAGAGCATCATCATGGTAGTCTAGCTAGGACTATCATGCTTGAGGGACAGTGTGTCATTTTGGAGGAGACTCTGCCTCAAGGGGAGCCACAGCAACAGTCATAGCCACTAGTGTAGGCAGAGGATACTCAGCAGATTGAGTAGGCAGAGTAGAAAGAGGAGACTGAGTAGGCATCTTAGCCATAGTTACGCCACTCTAGTCGTATCCATACTCAGGTGACACCAAGGCTAGAGACACAGCAGAGGGGTTCTCATCTGCCTCCTAGACCACAGGGTTTGCCTCTAGTGACTCACCTAGATTTGAGGGCTACCATGGCAAAGCAGGTGCAGCAGCTTAGGTTCGTGTAGTTTGAGGATTGGTTCCCACCGAGGAGGGATGAGTGCGTTCAGAGGGATTCTATACACCACTGCAGGAAGACTTCTATAATGCTTATCTGAACAGTGGTGTGGCTTTCATATCTCAGAGGATTTGCTCCATTGAGGCCATTGTAGCAGCAGCTAGAGAGCAGATCCACCTTCATCTCTCTTACTTGCTAGGATTGATTGACCTACTTGGATGGACTGGTAGATATGTACCATCATGGGTCTGTGAGTTCTACGCTATACTTTGGATTGACCTAGGGCACACGTTCATACACTTTGCTTTCAAAGGCCGTGACTATAGGCTGATGAGCTATAGGGTTAGAGAGATCCTTAGGATTCTAGAGGCACCCATTCGCCTTCATGAGGTGTGCTACAGTCAGACAGAGCCTCCCAGACACCCTCACGGTGGTCTTGTGCCTCCCACAGACTTAGTCCAACCTTGCTTCATAGAGCCATTCATCAAGGGGTCAAGCAGGACACCTAGAGATCTTACCCCTACAGCTAGACTGCTTGATGCTATCATGAGGAGGACATTGCTACCAAGGATGGGATATCGTGAGGGATTAACTCGCATTCAATTGTGGCTACTAAACTCCCTGATCCAGCAGACAACATTTGATATATGGGATGCCATTCTTTCTAAGATGGAGGATACACTTGCAGAGGGATTTAGAGGTCACAGGCAGCTATCGTATGCTCACTAGATCACATTTCTGATTCATAGGGTAGTTACAGTGAGGCCTCCTGAGATGTTGGCAGAGTATTCTGGTGCTACTACTGAGTTCCCTTCATACAACATGACCCAGATGCTCTATCACAGCAGAGCGAGGACACCTAGCCAGCCATGCCATCACCCAGAGGTGCTAGAGACTATAGCCCAGCAGGATGAGATTATCAGGGGCATTGTAGTGATAGAGGAGGAGGAGCTAGATGCTCAGCAGGAGGGTATGGTCGAGAGCAACCCCAGTGATAGTTTAGATGATGACTACCAGGCTATCCCTCAGATGCCTCCTCGACGATAAGACAGTGAGGCCAGTGGCTCCAGCTTAGCTCCACCACAGCCACCATAGACAAACCCACTCTACTTGCTATTCTTGAGCGGATAAGGCAGGATCAGGCTCACCAGGCCTAGGAGATGGCAGCTGCTCTAGCATAGGTTCAAGCTAGATAGGATGAGTTCCAAAGACAGCAGCAGGCCATCCAGCAGCAGCAGCAGGCCATGTAGTAGCAACTCCTCATTCAGTAGCAATTACTTGGTTTCATGCCGCATGTCGTTACTGCTATTGGGGCTAAACTGCCATAGCTTACACCTCAGCTCGGCCAGCCTACCACCACTATAGTGACTCTAGCTTTTTAGCCTAGCGGGCTTTAGAGTCAGGGACTGCTAGCTATATAGTTTGCTTCACCAACAGAGCAGGTATCCTAGTGGTTTGCCTCACCAGTGCCAGCCCAGGGTCTTTCTTTCACACCTCTAGTTACGGGCTTCACTCTGGCTTAGAGCTCCTTGGGACTTGTGACAGATACCCCAGTTTCTAGGAGCCTTGGTGCTACATTTAGTGAGTTGACAGGGCAGCCTACACCGCCAGAGCTATGTGTCCCTAGACCTTCCATCGTTGCTCTAGTCACTCGGACTATAGAGACGCTCCCTTCATCTATCGCATCATCAGAGCCACCTACTTCAGTGATACCTATAGAGTCATAGGACACACCAGTTCTAGAGTAGACCTAGACCGCTTCAGCGTCACTTCCAGCAAGAGAGGGTCAGATAGCTCAGAGC
The DNA here is from genome assembly GCF_019320115.1 of Miscanthus floridulus. Taxonomy (NCBI): domain Eukaryota; kingdom Viridiplantae; phylum Streptophyta; class Magnoliopsida; order Poales; family Poaceae; genus Miscanthus; species Miscanthus floridulus. The sequence goes on along the minus strand of NC_089595.1, from coordinate 92,080,483 downwards.
TCCAAATTAGGGGATGATGCTACCTAGTTCCAGATCACTCATCGCAGCTCAGCGCCCAACTCATCTGCTTCTGCCTCGCCGATAGACCCTTAGGTTTTGGTGCTTGATGCCAAAGGGGAAGAGGGATCAAGTATGATTAGATCTAGGGGGAGCGATATATCTAGGGGGGCTTATTTATTACATTTGGTGTTTTATATGTGATACATTATTATGCATTCATGTTTACTTTCATGCATTAAACTACATACATGTGATCGTGATATTTATGTGATAATGATATTTATGTGTTATGTGACATGTGTGCTCTCTACTTTGATCTTTATATATGTCATGTCACTTGGTTATGCTCATTTACTTTGCTTCCGCATTTTACTCCGATGCAAATGAGCTTTATTTCTTGTACTCATGCTTATTTCATATCTATTGAGTACATCATGTTGGCTTGGGTCATATAAGCTTGCCAAACTCTTTTGTTCTTATTATCAAAAGCTTATATGAACCATGCATGTTGAAAACCTCATCTCTCTTACATACTCGAGGTTGTATTATCATCAATCACCAAAAAAGGGGAGATTGAAAGTATCTAGGCCCCTAGTTGGGTTTCAATGATTAATGACAATACGTGATTACTATGACTAACATATGTTTTGTAGAGGCAATTAAGTTAGGTCATGGTAATGGAAATTGATTGGGCAATCATGGTTGTCATGCCCCTATGATGGAAATCATTTTGGTTTTTAGAGGATGGACGACAAGGTTAAAGATGGACTAGTTCTAAGTGTTGTTTAGTGTTGAAGAGACACTTAGAGTAGTTTAGGACTTTGTTTTTTTCTTTGGTCGTACTATTAAGGGGGGTATGGACTAGTAGCTTGACCTAGGTGAGTCTAGTGGGTTAGGTGTGGTGCACACTTATCAAATCTAGCACTAGGTAGCTCCAAAGTAGCCCTACGATCAATTGGAGCAAAATTTATTCACATATGTTTTTGAGTTGGAAGCGAATGGAGGGTCAAATATTGACCGAATGCTAGTCCCGATGTGACCAGATGCTGGTAGTAGAGTCTGGTTAGTTTATTTGATCAAGGTGAAGTCATCTGGTTGTGACCAGACACTGAGTGTAAAAGTGACCAGACGCTAGGTGCTAGAGTCCGGTCAACTCCAGTAAGGTTCCAGAGAGGGAGAATCCTGATCGGACGTGTCCGGTCAGTGCTGATCGGACACTGGTCAGGTTTCGATTACTGACCGGACATTGAACAGCGAAGCGACCAAACTCTAGGCTCCAGCATTTGGTCAACATCAGTAAGGATCCAGAGAGTAGTTTTCATGATTGGATGCGTTCGGTCAGTGCTGACCGGACGCTGGTCAGGGTCCAATCACAACTTAACGACTCTATGGTGGGGATAACTGATCGGAGCATCTGGTCACCTTGACTGGAGCATCCGATCACCCCATAGAGTGGTCTTTCAACCTCCTAACGGTTCATTTTGAATGAGTGGGTATAAATACTTCCTCTATTTATCTAAGGGAGATCTCTTGCCCATTTGATCAGCTAAGAAACACCCTTGAGATTGCTTTGGAGAGCAAGAGCCTAGTGAGGTGATTGAGATTTGAGAATCCAAGATTAAGGCCTCATTAGTGCAAGGAGAGTAGCAAGTGTGCATCCACCCTTCTCATTAGGCTTGTTGTGGTCAAGTGAGAGTTCATGCTTGTTACTCTTGGTGATATTGTGACCGTGCTTCATCAAGGTGATCTTTCCACCGCTATACCAACTCAAATCTTGGGAAAGATAAATGCTCATGAGATGTACATGCACATCACACCACAAGATGGCTCATCCTCTACCAAGAAGAAAGACAAGGACTTGGCATTCAAGGCTAGCCAAGAGAAGGGCAAAGCAAGAATTGAGTATGAGAGCTCAAGTGATGATGAAATTGATGATGCAAGTCTTGCTCTCATGGTGAGAAGAACTGCCAAGATGCTAAAGAAGCTCAACAAGAATGGCATCAAGTTTGATGGTAAGAAAAGGAAGTTCTTCACTAGCACTAGAAGGAAGCCAATCTCTGAGATGGAATGCTATAATTGTGGAGAACTTGATCATCTAGCACATCAATGCCCCATGCCTAAGAAAGACAAATACAAGAAGAAGAACAAGGGCAAGAAAGATGACTCAAGTGATGAAGATGAAGAAGAGAAGAAGAAAAACAAGCCATACAAGAAGAAGGATGGCAAGAAGGACTTCCACAAGAAGAAGAAAAATGGCAAGGCATACATCATCATTGATTGGCTCATGGACATTGATTCATCAAGTTGTTCATCTGATGATGATAGTGACAACGAGAAGGTGGCCTCTATTGTGATAGACTCTTCATCATCTTCACCTACACTACCACCATCATCCTCTACACACCTATGCCTTATGGCCAAGGGTGAATGAAAGGCATCAAATGATGATGATAGTAGTGGTGATGATCATGCTAGTAATGATGATAGTGATGGTGATGATAAATTTGAATCACGTTCATATGATGATCTTGTCAAATTACTAAATCAATACACTAAGATCATGAGAAAGACTAGAGCCAAGAATGAAAAGATAGTACTTAAGAATGATTCTCTTTTAGATAAATGTGACATAGAGGAAAAGGCTAGTGTTGAGCTTAGAGAAGCAAATGAAGCTATGTCATCCAAACTCAAGGAGCTCAAATCTTCTTAGAAAGAGCTTAAAGATAAACATGATAAACTTAAGGGGATACATAATGAGCTCATCACTAGCTACAAATTGCTAAAATAAGAATATACAAATCTAAAGATGCTGGGACTGAACGACGTCATCACCATGGGTGGCACCTTCTTGCATGCCTCCATGTGCGACCATGAGCATTACGAGCTCGCCACTGCCATCATCAACTCCACTGAGCTCTCGGAGCTCAGGAACTCGGTGACTCTAGCAGTCCCTGACTGCAATGGGCCAACCTCCTCAAGTGCCTTCCAATCGACCGAGGAAACTAAGGTAGTGGAGATTGACCCCACTGACCCAACCAAGATGGTTCGGATCAGGACCAAGCTCCCAACCAAATAGGAAAGTGAGCTCGTCGTCTTCCTACGCGCAAATCATGATGTCTTTGCATGGAAGCCTTCTAACATACTAGGCATACCAAGAGAGGTCACCGAGCATGCACTATGCATCATCCTAGGCTCAAAGCTTGCCAAGCAACGCCTATGTTGCTTTGATGATGAGAGGTGCAGGGCCATAGGCAAAGAGATCACCAAACTTCTAGCAGCTGGATTCATCAAAGAGGTATACCACTCTGACTAGCTAGCCAACCCTGTTCTTGTGAAAAAGAAGAATAGGAAATGGAGAATGTATATTGATTATACTAGCCTCAACAAAGCGTGCCCAAAGGACCATTTTCCTTTGCCACACATACATTGGATAATCGACTCCACCTCAGGATGCAAAATCCTCTCCTTTCTAGATGCCTACTCAGGCTATCACCAGATCATGATGAAAGAGTTTGATAGGTCACGACCTCATTCATCACCCTATATGGTTCATGCTGTTACATAACCATGCCTTTCAGTCTGAAGAACAGGGGCGCCACCTACCAATGGTGCATGCAGCGATGCTTCGCTGACCAAATTGACCTACCTGACCAACCTGACCAAGTCGAGCGGCCAAAACCGACAATTGCTGTCTATGTGGATGACATAGTGGTGAAAACACCTCAAGCTAGTGACCTAATCACAAACTTGGCCGCCACATTCACGAACCTCCAAAGGTTCAGCGTCAAATTGAATCCCAAAAAATGTGTTTTTGGGGAAGCTACTCGGATACATTGTGTCCGAGCGTAGCATCGTAGCCAAACCTAAAAAATCATGGCCATCTCCAACATGGGCCCTATATGCAACATCAAGGGCATGCAGAGGCTCACTAGCTACTTGGCCGCTCTGAGCCAGTTCATCTCCTAACTAGGCGAATGAGGGGTGCCTCTCTATAAACTTCTTAAGAAGATAGACACATTCGTATGGACAAAGGAGGCACATCAAGCTTTGGAAAGCCTCAAAGTGTCGCTGATGTCGGCCCCAATCCTTATCGCTCTCGAACGAGGAGAACCTCTCCTCCTCTACATTGCGACATGCAACCACATGGTAAGCGTCACCCTTGTTGTTGAAATGGAGGAGTTGGGACACCCCCTGAAGGTCCAACGACCAGTGTACTTCATCAATGAGGTACTCACCGATGCCAAGGTTTGCTACCCTTAGGTCCAGAAGCTTCTATACGCTGTTTTGATGGCAACCCGGAAGCTCTAGCACAACTTCACCAATCATGAGGTCATCGTCGTCCATTCCTACCTGCTAGGAGACATTGTCCACAACCGCGACGCCATGGGATGAATCTCCAAATGGGCACTCGAGCTCATGGGTCATGACATCAGGTATGTCCTCCCGCACCGCTATTAAGTCTCAGGCTCTTGCCGACTTCATCATCAAATGGATGGAAGTCCAGCTCCTAACCCCGGTTGTTACCCATGAGTACTAGACTGATGTACTTCAATGGGTCGGTCATGGCACCCCGGCTTGGGGGCTGGAGAGGTTCTGATCACTTCAGGATGGGAGCAGGCTCCGCTACGTAATCCGTCTGATTTTTTAGCCTCTAACGATGCTAGTGGACTTTGAGGCCCTCATCAATGGCTGCGTATCGCCATCGAGCTCAGCACAACATGGCTATATGATCACGGCTGACTCAGAGCTGGTCATTGACCAAGTCATGAAGGAATCCTCCTACAAAAGCCTCTCATAGGGTGTACTGCCAAGAGGTGCGCAAGATTGAGGGCAAGTTTTGAGGGATCGAGTTGCATCATGTCCCCCAAAAGGACAACGATGCCACCAATTTCCTCATGAAATTGGCTACTAGGCGGGTTCTGCCTCCTAATAGGGTCTTCATGAACGTTCTCCATGAGTCATCTGCCCGCATTTTGGAGGATACGACTTCATTGTGGCTCAACCCCAATGAAGTGCACAGGGGCTCCGGTGCTCCGACATGATCCAACCCCAACCAGGCGCTCAGGGGCTCAGGCCCTGACATTACTATCACAACATCGACAGGCGACACCACCATGACGACGCTTGACTCGACTGACTAGAGAGTGCCATTGCTCGCCTACATCCTTGAAGAAGTCCTCCCACCAGAAAGGACTGAAGCACGATGAGTCACTCGACGCGCCAAGATGTTCATCACCATCGTTGACAAACTTTACAAACAAAGTCCATCAGGAGTACTCATGAAGTGTATCCTGACTGACCAAGGGAAACAGCTCCTCCTCGAGGTCCACGCTAGAATCTACAGACATCACACGGCCTTGAGGTCACTAGTCAGGAAAGCCTTTCACCAAGGTTTCTACTGGCCCACTACACTTCAAGATGCAGAGGAGGTTGTCTGTAGGTGTGAAGGATGCTAATTCTACGCTCGACAAACTCACTTGCCAGCGTAGGAGATACAAACCATCCCCACCACCTAGCCATTCGTGGTCTGGGGCCTCGACATGGTTGGACCCCTAAAAAAGACCCTAGGTGGCTTCACTCACCTACTCGTGGCAGTGGACAAGTTCACCAAGTGGATCGAGGCAAAACCCATCACCAACATCCGCTCGGAAGAGGTGGTCAAGTTCTTCCTCAACATCATCTATCAGTTTGGTGTTCCAAATTGTATCATCACCGACCACAAAACCAACTTCAGCAGCAAGAATTTCCTAGACTTTTGTGATGGATATGGCATCAGGATTGATTGGGCTTCCGTCGGACACCCGCATACTAACGGTCAGGTTGAACGAGATAATGGCATGGTCCTCTAAGGACTCAAGCCTCACATTTTTTACCAACTCAAAAAGTATGTCGGGCAATGGGTTGCAGAGGTTCCAGCAGTCCTCTAGAGCCTAAGATCGACTCTAAATCAATCCATGGGGTTAACCCCTTTCTTCCTGGTGTACGAAGCTGAAGTCATGTTGCCATCCGACCTCGATCATGGTGCCCCAAGAGTGAGGGCCTTCAACCAAGACCGATCCATGGAGGTTTAGTAGGATGCAGTCGACCTACTTGAGGAGGCTCGTGAGATGGCCATCATTCGCTCTGCTCATTACTAGCAAACTCTCTGTACATACCACATGAGAAAAATCAGAAGGAGGGCCCTCAAGGTCGGTGATCTCATACTCTGGAGGACCCAGTCATCCAAGGACAAGCACAAGCTCTCTCCACAATGGGAAGGACCGTACATAGTGGCCGAGGTGATCTGACCGGGTGCCTATCGACTGAAGGACAACAATAGCAATGTTCTCACCAACACATGGAACATCGAACAATTACGTCGTTTCTTTCCCTAAGCTCGGTCTTTACCGCTCATTTCTATTTAAAACTTGCTCCTATAGCACCCCAGACCAAGCACTCTTGGCCTAGGTTGCTCGGGGGCTCCATGGGGGTGCGATACCACTCCCTCTTTACTGTCATTCAGTACCACTTTTTGCCCAAATGAAAGGGTGTCCCATTCCTTTGACTACCCTACATAACTTACACTTTAGCCTCCCGACCGATCAGACCCCGCCATGACCTAAGGTTACGAGCAGCTGAGCCTCGCGGGCCACACCTAGGTTCTTAAGGTTGCAGCCCACGGTCAACGGGCAGGTGTGAAAAGCAAAGGACAAAAAGCAAAGTTACTCAAGGATAAAAACAAGGGTGGATGGGACAAGCTTCCCCTCACGATTGATTTCATCACAAAAGAACATAAACTGTTCACACGGGGGCTCCCCCCACAAATTTATCTTTTTACAAAGGTTGACTACTTTTATACAATTCTATTGTGGTCCTCTGGTCATCTCGATGGATAGTGCACTAGCAAAGATGAAGGTAGCTCGGCTATGGTCAGGATGACGGCGCTCTGCTCAGCTACGGTTGGAACGACATTTGGCTCAGTTGCGGGTGGGACAACGCTCGCCTCTGACTAGGCTCCACCATGGTGGGTTGGATGATGTCTTCCTAGCATGCACCTATGATCACCGTCAAGCGATGAGCCTCCATCACCCACCGCGTGGTGACCTGCTCGGCGACCACTTATGGGTGTAGCACCAAGCTTTCCCCTAGTGCCTAGATCTCATACGCGCTCCACCCACTGGCATATCCTCTGTAGGCGGCCATGAAGTCTTGGTTAGGGTAGTGGGTCACCACTGACATCAGCACCCCCGACATCCAATAGAACATGCCATTGGAGATGAGCGCCCGAACCTCGTTTGGACCTCCACCAGCTGGACGGCGGCGTGCTGGTGCTAGGGCCCGACCCGAACACCTCAGCGACCACCACCTGCATGATGTTGCGGAGTGGGTCGATCTCTCCCTCAAGAATGCTTCGCTCCTCTAGGGACCAGGCCAGCGCCTCCATGCTCTGACCTACTGTCGCTCTGGCTCCCTCCAGCTCCTGCTCTAGAGAGCTGACCTTTCCACCTAGTTCTGGAAACGGACGATAAATTCAGGAGCAAGGAAAAGAAAAATTCAAGACATCAACCGAGGGTAGGATAGGTACGTATTGAGGCGGGCATTTTTGAGAATGGTAAACCCTTCCTCTTGCTGGGTCACCCTCTCGAGCAGTCAAGCGTTTGACTCCTCTGCCCTGAGCATCTACCCCTGGAGTGCCACCACCTCCTGCTCAGCGTCCGACCGAGCCTTCCGCTCTGCCTCCAGAGCCTCCAAGGACTTTTGGAGTGCCACCTCGGCCCCTGCCAAGTGAGCCTGCGCCGTGTGAAGCTTTGGCTCGGTAGCAGTTGCCCGCTCGACCGCACGCCGCTCCGCTTCTCAGGCTCCCATCGCCTCTGCCGACCGGTCTTGGGACTCATGGTGGGTGGATTCTAGCTTGTGCCTAAGCTCATCGACCCACCACAACACTACCATTTCCTGCTCCATCTGACTGTGCTCCTCTAGGAGAAACCGGGACTTGCAGATCGACATCATCTCCAAGTCCTGCGCGACAAGAAGCAGGCGTTTTGAGATGACCGTCATGGCCTAATGGATGAAATCAAAAGACAACACCTTGAACGCAAAAAACTTACCTCCGCAACATGGGGCAAGTGGATGGTCATGGCCTGTTGGACGAGCTCAACCCTCTCCAAGGCCTCCTTGAGCTTTGCCCCAGTAAGAGCGAGATCAAACCCCATTGATAGCCATCTCTCCCTAAGCAGGTGCCAAAGCTTCACCTCCTCCTCATCACAAAGAATGAGCCAGGCTTTTCCTAACTCACCGGGGTGAGGCTACACCAGCTCACGGGTCACCCGTGACATGCCAAAAGATCCAGCCATCGCAACACCAACCGACGACGGGATCATCGCCCACTCCTAGGATAGCAAGATAGCTAGCAGCATCACCCCGGTGTCTTCCTAGCCATCGGAGGGGATGTCCACCACCAGGATGCCATGACTCGCTGTCGGCTACTCTACCTCTACCCTGTCCTTGGCTCCTCCAGCCCCCTCTAGCTCTGACTAGGTGGGCGAACCGAGCGCCCCACCGCCGGGCAAGATGGGGAGCCTAGATTCACTCCTCTCCTCCTTCATGATTGGCGGGGGAGGGACTGCAAGAGTCACCTCTGACCCAGCCTTCGCTGTCACCATGGGGATCACCGCCATCATGGCTGCCGCCATGCTCACGACCGGTCAGGAAGACGCAACCCCCATTAAGGAAGGTCACGCCGCCACCTGCCTGCTTCCCCCTTTGCTCATCGCAACTCGCCATAGGCTGGGTCTCCACTCTTCTCGCACGGGAGGTGGGGAGATCCCTGGTCCTGTCGGCTCCTGGCTGTTGCTAAAAAAAGGCACAAACACAGGTTAGTCACACTCAAAAACTCAACTATGAGAATAAAGGGAAGCATGAATATATACCCAGATAAAAGCGGCAGAACCTTGAAGCCCTGATCGGATGACGACGAGCGACCAGACGAGGATCACTCTAGGGTTGCAACCCATGCCCCCTTAGATCAACCAAGGGTGGGGGTGACCCGGCCAGTCCCTATTCAGCCTACGAACGGCCATGGCCGCTAGCTCATGGCGAAACCACCAGAGCAACTAGTGGGGCATCTCCTTGTTGGTGGTCGCGCACACGCATTGACCCCAAAGACATAGGGGAATGATCATGTCCCCTCGACCAACCAGCGTGCTCTACCACACTTGGAGCAGGGGGCTACAAAGAAGATGACGCCTCCGAAGGGCGCGGAGATAGTGCCCGCTTTGCCTCCTATTCGCCAGTGGCAACCTCATATGCGGTGTGCTTCCTTGACTCAAGAGCATCACCGCGTGTGTTTGTACCACTCCTGCCACCGATAGGCGGAGCTATAGGTGCGTGGCATTCCACCAAGGTCATGGTAGCACCCTTGTCTCCCTAGCGCTCGCTGCCATGGAGTAGCCTGTTGATCTCCTTCTCCTTCTCAAAGGTCCTCCAGACCTTCGTGGTTTTCTTCTTCTTCTTGGCAAGCATGGCCTCCCTCTAGGTGGCTTGTAGAGCCATGCCTTCCGCCCTCTTAGAAGATGTGGCTGGGATTTATAGCCTGTGAGCCCCTACGAAATAGGCGGCTTAAAATTGATCTAAAGATCAAAATAGAAAGGAAAAAGGTCACAGGAAAGGAGTATACCAGATTAGACAGCTTCACGGCATGGAGAGATCTAGGCATCCCTTCGAGGGACTCATCATCCCCCAACTACAGCACCCGATCAAGATAACTCTAGACTTCATCCCTTGACAACTCCTCCAGCGACGCGCGGTTAGGATCCATCGAGCCAGAGTATCCCACATCGGCCACGTTCTCTCTGCCAACGGGGCGACCCAATGGCGGAAGAAGGTATGGAAGACCCGCAACCCATCGAGGCCATGCCATACAAGCCTCCAAAGCTTCATCTCGATGATCTCTAGGCTGTACTACCAATGGGTAGGACCCCATGACTAGCTGTTCCTCATCTCTGCCCTCTTCCTAATGAACATCGAGAATGGTGCCTCCATGGAATTCCTAATGTAGAACCACTCGCCATGCCATCCCCGGTTGGAGTCACTGTGGGAGTATGCCGGGTTGGTGACCGATGGCTTAGGCAACTTCTACAGGGCGAACCCATCGACCAGAGTGATTCTGGGCAGTTTCCCCACAGATAGGGCCCTCCCACTAAAGATCCATCGAAAGAGGTCCACATGCGGCTCCACTTTCTTCCCCCAATGCAGGAGCCCTCCAATACGCCACTTTCTTCGACGGGAGCAACCCCTTCTCGATGAATGCAACCAGCACCTCCTCATCCACATTAGAAGGCCTCTAGTTTGACATCATGCCACAGATCTATGAGCGGATCTGTATGTTTTTCCTCTCTCTCGCTTTGCTCTCCTCTCTCCTAGAAACCCCTATAGTGCACGTAGGTGCTTAGCAAGAAGAAGGAAGAACAAGCAGCGGTGGTGAAGGAAAGGCAAAGAGATGGGAGAAAAACCCTCTCATCCCCCCTATTTAAATGCAAAAGGACGTGCAGCGGGATGTGGCCTGGCTGACGGGACACGCCTACCCAACAGAACATCGCCTGGCTGGCGGGATGTGGCCTAGGTGGTGCCCACCACTAACGTAACCCGGGCATGGGAAACAAGGCACAATCGCACGCAAACAACCCTCTGCCTTCCCAGGACAGGTTTGGAGTGTCGTAGAACCGACCAATTTATAAGAGTACAAGTACAATGGCAGCCCGCAAGCGATCGCACTGTCATACTTGAACCCATATAAACCCAGTAGTCCATCGAGTACCACGATGGGTCTTGATAAATGATTTACAACAACCAAGATCATACATGATTCAACATACATGCCACATATTACATAAAGTTCACAGATACATTTCCTAATCAGAGTACGAATAAAAGTTATTACAAACCGAGTTTGATAGATAAAGCGGAAGCAATTAAGTTCGAAAATAAAGTTTCCAACATAGTTTGATACAGTGCCAAGTAGGATCACGGTCCACAAAAGCAAAGATAGGGATTAATAAAGAAGCCTGCCCAAGGCTTACTCCTCATCCACGACAGGATAGAAGCAACTCTTGTAATAACCATGATACACAGTGCCATCTGCAACAATGGGAAATAAAACCCTGAGTACGAGAAGGTACTCAGCTAGACTTACCCATCATAAACCAGAAATAAAATGACTCCAAGGATTATGCAAGGCTGTATAAGTGGAGATAACTCGACAACATTTTGCATAAAAGCAATTGACTCATTGTATAATTATGATTCCTTTATCAAGTTAATTATAACTATCCATTTCTAGATTAGCAGCTATCCTGTGCCAAACATGTGGTACATCATTTAAAAGCATACAATAGTAACCATACCAGGTATTGAACTTCCATATTCCTTCGAACCATCATGTTCCATAACACAGTTACTACGATATTGGGACTAGCCAAGTTTCTCACTATCCAGGAGAGACGGTGATTTGAATCAATTTCAACCAGCTGGGAATTTATTCCTAACACAAACCCAGGCATACCGCGCGAAGGTAGACTTAGGTCACCTTTGGTACAACTCAGGTCTACATTTTGCGGGTCCGTACTGCACCGCACAATCTGGAACACCAGATGCCAAGATGTTTAGGCCTAGCCTGCCCTTGGGCTCAGTCTGATCATTCCCCGGAAGGAGTGCACAACAAAATGGGTCCCGGCCTGAGTTGAATTACTCGGCTTCATGGTCAGAACAAGTTATCCGACCAGCTAAGTGAGAGGCATGCGTTCAATTTTGTCAGAAGCTCCAACAATGGTACAGTCCTTAATCGACACAGACAGGGATAGATCCACACCCAAGACCTCTGTGTCTTGTTGCTTCTCTATCGTCATCTCGCTCGGTCTCGATTTTCTTTTACCCCATGGTTCTATTCCACGATAGCAAATATAGCCAACCGTGCTCCGGTATCCACCTATCTCGCAGGTGACAGGACATCACCCGACTTCTACCGGTCTAAGCATGGCTAAGCATATATTCGATCCTAGACCTATACCAGTTAAAGGTGTAATATCTGGACAAGGAATGTATATGCATCAAGTGGTTCCATTCAACTCTTATAACCTAATGCATCAATCATAAGTACTTAAGTAATCATTTGTAAAATACTGGGAGACTTAGAATGCTTCGGGGCTTGCCTCGTAGAAAGGAAGTGGGGCGGTGGTCAGGACACTCCGGGAGCTCTTCAGGATTCTGCTCCATGCCTTTAGGAGCTGCAACTTGAGGATTCTCCGGCTGGTCCCCTTCCTCTACTTCATCGAATTCCAACAGTGTTATCTCTTCCTCCGATCCTAGATGCATGAATATGGCATAAGGTATTACGAATGCATACATGCGTACAAGTATAGCATGATGACACATGATGAATGCATTCATGTGAGTATTCATAATAGCATGGTATTAACAAGTGCATCATGTTTATTGAGTAGGTGCATATCTCTTCTCAATTATTTAATTAACTATTTCCACAATGCATCTACTATATCACAAAATAGCAGCTACTTGTTTAACTCATAACTGGAGTTCTACTAATCCAAATGCAATGATCCTAGACTTTCTGGAAAGCTTATCAAATTATCTACAACTTTGTTATTAACCATTTTTACAGCAAACATCATCCCTATCATGCAACTTATCAAACTACAGAATCTGTCCGGAATCCTTTTAACTTTGCAATTCAAAGCAACAATACTTCTACTTCATGTAATCACTCAAAGTTTGACAACATAAAGCCTACCAATAGTTTAAGCATACCAAATACATTCAAGACAATATAATGGTGAAGCCCAAACTATTTATTTAAATACCTTTATTATTTTATTTAGATATTTAGGTTAAATAATAAACATATACCAGATGTACTTCATAAATCCTCAAAAATTTACAGTGCCTTACTAAAGCTGTCAAAGGACTACTGTAACAGTTTCATGCCATTTTATTCAATAAAACACTCTATACAAAAATGACAAGACAGAAAGGCTTACAATAGCAAAAATAGAAAACCCAAGTGAAAATTGTCAAGCAACAGATTTCCTATTTTTCTTAGCATCCTTATGGTACTAGGATTACCTCCAACAAATTTCATGAATTTTGGATTCATAAATAATTTATAAAAATTCATATAAGGATTAACTATTTATAAAAGAAAAATCTATAACTATAAATCTACACATGCACTGATCTTCAAATTTTTATCAAAGCTCATATATGTTAAGACTAGCTTACCACAAAAATTTCATGATTTTTGGAGCATAGGAACTCTAGATATAAAATAAACAAATTTGCATGCATTCAAAAACACATTTCAAATCTCTATTTAAATCTCCCAAAATTTCTACTGTAAATGTCAAGAATATATTTTTCCTAAATACTACCCTTCCTAAGGAACATAACCAAATTTATTTCCCAATTTTTGAAGCTACCAATCTGAAGATATAAAAATTACAAAAGAATTCAAAAACTGGAATCAAATGACCTATCCTATCTCCTGCTGTCGCTGACCGGTGGGACCCGTCGGTCAGAGGACCCCACATGTCATCGACCCGAAACAGGGCAGCTACGCTACGCTACGGTGGCGCGGCCAAAGCTCGCCGACGGCGAACTTGCCGGCGGTGACATCATCACCAGATGTTCTACTCGACTTCGTGCACACAAAGCTCTACTTGGTGGGACTTCTCGTCGATGCTAGCAATGGCGGCGGCGGCCATGGCGAGGCGGAGGTGCGGGCCGATGGCGAGACACCGGTGGAAGCTATGGTGGCTCAGTCAAATACTACGCTGAGCATCACAGAGCTACGGCGAACCTAGCGCATCAACTAGCGTGGCGAGAGGTGGACGGTGGCGACGTGGCCATGACGACAAGGCTCGCGGTGATGCTCCGGTGAGGCTTTGCATGGCGCGATGGCTTACCAAGCTTTATCAGTGGGCGCTGGGAGGAGCAGTGGTGTGCTGGGGAGGCCGTGGAGGGATTGCGGTGGCGATTGAGTAGCTAGGCTAGCCAGTGACTGGCAATGGCGATGGCGGCGAGCGGCATCGAGGCTGCAGCTGCTGCGGGCGCGGTGAATGGCGAAGGAGAAGCCGGGAAAGCGAAACTGAGGGCGCGGATAGGAGCGGGCGGGTGCTAGGGTGATAATGCCGGGCTCAGGCACGTCGTGGCCTACACGGTCAGGGCAACGGCGACGCACGACCAACGTGACCTCCACGTGGTGGCTCTGTTCTAATGCCGGTCGGCCACTATGCCGATCGATTCAGTTCGTCAGTTAACTGAAAGGGGCGCCTGACAGCCGGTTTTCATGTTGATGCAACTGCTAAACCGTGGCTCCTTCGTGCAAATGCCCTACATGAGTTTTGTAGCCCAAAGTACTAGCTACAACTCTTGTTCAAAGGTCATGCTCCAATTCTCAACCAATAATGAGTAATGTCATCACCAAGATGGGTTTGTCAGGCTATCAGTGAACAAGGACTTAGCAAAATTTCATAAGTGTTAAAAGGTTGATTTTGCTGATTCTTGTGAGACCAATTCAAGCATGTTAGAAGTTAAATCAGTTAATGACCCAAAAATAAAAGTTGTTCCTTATAGCAAGTACTACAACTTTGCTTTAGTGATCTCCTCCATGCAAGGTCTCTAACACTTAGTTCAAATTTGGTCAAACATGTCACATTTAAATGATGATACACTTCAAATCATGGCTTAATGACCTAATTACCCCTAACCATGAATATCAAAGTTGTTCATAATGGTACTCTAAACATGTTTAAGCAATTTGCAAAGTCATTCAATCATTTCATGTATTAGTCACTCATAGAGCTATTTAAAGTAATCACATGAAACATGACTTAAGGACTTGATCATGGGAAGTGACATTCATGAACCCTATTCCATTTGCTAACCTATGCATTGCCAACATATTTTTGTGACTCAAATCAACCATCTACATGTATACACTCATGATCATATGCATATACACATGGAGACATGAAATAATGAGAAAAGTTGCATATGTTCAAAGAAACATACGATAACAAGCAAATGTTGCAGATGTTTCAATTGTAAATGCTTGTTTATGAATGCTTGATGATCATGCTCATGTTATGCAAGTCAAGTTATGCAAGGCTAACACCCGAGGTGTTACATGGAGGGGCCCACCAATGGAATCTCCATCGAGGAGAAGCCAGCCGGTCACCCAAGTCGATCGAACGGCTCAAGCGGACATCGAGAAACGGGTAAGGAGCAGTGGGATGCCCCATGCAGGTTATGCCGACTCCGTCATGAACGATGGACCCGAATTCCACTCAGACATATCCGATAGGAGCTCCCCAAACCCATCACTCCAGCCATTGAGGTAACTTTACCAACCCCCGTTTTACTTTTCTGGTGCATGAGCATTCATTCATCCATTCTCATGCATGCATTCATACATTCAGTCATATATTCATCCATACATTCATCCCATACATCCAAGCATTGCATATGCAATTGTTGCAACACAACGCTTCGCATAGTGTCATGAAGCAGTAGTCATCTCATTCGAATGAGCAGCGACCGACCAGGGTTTGAAGGCCGGCCCGCAAAGGGCTCAAGGCCACATCATGTCAAACAGAGTTAGGGGAGAAAACGTAGATGAGCCCCAGCGGCCCTCACCCGATCCGCTCAGAAGCGGACCAGGTCATCTCGACCTTCTTGTTTAATCCTGACCTCAAGCCATGCCCACAGAATCTCCATCAAGGGGAGGCCAGTGTGCCACCTAAGTCGGTCTTCAAAATGGCTCAGGCATCTACCGGGAGGCGAGTTAAGGAGCAGTGGAATGCCACATGAGGGCTACATTGATCCCATTATGAACAACGGACCTAGATTTCACTCGGACATGCTCGTAAGTGAGCTCACCGAGCGCATCACTCGAGACATTGAGGCAAGCGACGTTAGCTCAACCCCTCTGATTGTGGAAACCATGGATGGGGTGATGCATGAAACTCAACCGACCCCTACCGAGCCAAATGGGCCTCGGGGGCTAGGGCCACCCAACCCTGACTCAGGAATCCAACCGACCACGAAGGTCGCGGGCCAGACAAACACCCCAACCGACAGAAACGCATGAGTCTGCGGCCCCAGAAAAGAGTACTAAGGTGCTTAGCCCTTGACCGACTCACCAGTCGGCCGTAGGCTCGGGGGCTACAACCACCGGGTGCGCTCACGCGCACCTGGCAGAAGACAAACTACCGATGAGTTCCCCTCCTTCGGGGGCTGGCTGCCTATGTCTACTCGGTGCTGGGCACCTAAATCCTACTTGGTTACCCTACGCGGTACAACAAACCAAGGGGGAAAACACCGAAGTTCTAATAAATAGCCCGCCTCCATGGTGCAATGGGCACATGAATTATAAAGTAAATACAAGCTTTCATTAAGCTAAAACACAAGCCCCAGGCTTTTTACAATAACACGCAAAGCATGTGTGAATAGCCCCGGGACTGCTCCGCACCTTGGGGCATGAAGTGGAATAAGAGAGCCAAAGATCCTTGTTCTCCTGCTACAATGCTCTCCCCCCTCTCTCCGTCCTCTGATGCAGAATCCAGGACAGGGCCCGTTCGAGACGTGCGATGCTCTCTCCCTATGAGAGATCTTCTAGCATCGCACTCTCGTGCGTCCTCAAAAGCGGCAACTCAACAGCCCCTTCACAGCTTCATAGAAGCCCCAAAGGGGCTCCGGGGCTTCTGTTGGGTTCATAAACCCGAGGTCCCCAATGGACCCGCTTCCCTGCAATACTTGGCCAAGCAGGCAGCGCAACGACAGCGCGCGTCTAGGCCGGCCTAGATACACAATCACAGGTCAAGACCACAATCCGGTCCCCGACCGGCACCTCCGGCTAGGAGACCTGGTCGGAGCCCCAATAGGAAGGCCTAGCCGTGGTGGGACCGTAGTCTGACTCTGACCTCGTTCCTCTGACCGAGGATATACCAGACCTTTGCTCGTCTCTCTTTCCCGATCGACACGGTCGGGGCCTATTGGGAACGACCGACCAAGACGCCTACTCGGTGTGGGCCCGAGGAGCAGGCGAAGAAGATAAGGTAAGGCGCTCAAGTCAACCGCTATACCGAGGACCGTACCCTGTCAGGCCCTGCGCACCTGCAGGACAGTGCCGCTAGGCCATGTCAGACAGACACTATATAGCCTTCTAGATGCGTTAGAGCACAAACAGTATTGTGGGCGTCGTCGTTTGCCTTGACGAACATTGTGCAACCTGCCAGGTCATGAACAGTAAGATGAGCGAACACTGTGCAGCCTGTTAGATACAGCAGGTCATGAATAATAAGGTGGGCGATGGCGTGCCATACCCGACTGGTGTGGACAAAAAGACTAGGTAGCACCCATACACACTCTGTCCCTTTCCGTCTTTGACTTGTAAAGCCATTCCATTTATCTATAAAAGGGGATGCGCTCTCTCCTAACAAAAAAAACAGCTAGAGAGCTCGACAGCTACACAGTCTACACGCTCTCAACAGCTGATAAGCTCGGACATGCAGAGCATACGCTCCAATACTTAGCGCACGTTTGAGCATCCGTCACTCTCTTCCACTCGGATCAGAGTCGGATCAGGGCCTCTAACACCCCCTTCTCATTCCTTACTCGTTTGTAACCCCACAACAAACTTCGAGTACCTGGACTCAGGAATAAAGTCACCGACCGACTGAAACTGAATGTAGGGCACGTTGTCCTGAACCAGTATAAATCATGTGTCATCAGCGTGCTAGGCCACATCCGATCACAGCGCACGACTAAAACTATAAATATTTACTTGTCGACCACATTTCACACCGACAAAGAGAGATGGTAATTTTTTTTCTTGAGTGGGTCCTGTATTAGTTGGTCTACTCCCTCCATCCAAATAATTTATACTGAAATACAGTGCATCCTACATTCCTACATAGTGTTAATACCCAGATTTAGCAAAGTTTGTTCAAAAGAAAACTATAATTTAAAGAAAAACACCTTAATTGGGTTCAATCTGGGGATACATGCGTCATTTGATGATTTTCTTAAGTTTTTTAGAATACACTATATTTCCTAAAATTGTTTTTTTATGGACAGAGAAAGTACTTCCTCCGTCCTAGAACACGATGCGTTGTGACTTTAAAAATTTATACTAAAATATAAGGTATTCTATTTGGTAGTTTTGCTCAAACTTGGCAACGTTTGTTAGAAAGGAAAACATATTTTGAAGAAAAACCCCTTTAATTCGGTTTAATCATGGCTACATGAGTCATTTGATATTCCATTAAATTGCCTTATAAAATTTTTAGAATGTATTGTAACACGTGATGGAGGGAGTAAGCTCGAGATGGACCAAATGCCTAGTTTCCCAGGAGCTTGTCGTTTCTGGTAAATAAACTACGGATGTATTTTTGAGGAAGCAGACCACAAAGAGAGGAGCTTCTCAAGCTTTTCCATGCCTGCACGTTTCCTTTCTCGGCTCTATCCGCCTCTCCCCGACTCCATCATCACGGTGTGGCCACGACCCTTCACCCAAGTGTTGCTTGGAAGGACCAAGATACCCAAGAGGCGCGGTGTGTGTGTTGGAGAGTTGAATTGGGCTAATAAAAAATTTTCAGCGGAGTTAAATTGTATCGCTTAGCTCATTTTACCCATGCACCTAAACAAGTGTTTCTAATTTGCCGCACAAAGTTTTGCAACCTAGTTCCGACCCTAAGTCTAGCATTGACAATTCTAAGAAGTAATTGTGTGAAAGTAAATGCTCAAAGTAAAGGACATGGGTTAAAAATACGACAATGTTTTCTCGATGTATCGAGAGTCGGTGCTCTCCACTATTCATCGTTGGATCTCTTCGTAAGGATATTGCTCTCATTTGATCTGCACAAGGATTAAATGTTCTCCATGGGTTGATTATTCGCCACTCCTGGCATAGGTGAATCATCCACAACCATTTACACCATGAGTTGGGTGTCTCACAATCGCCATCGAGAGATCAACAAGCTCCTCATGAATCATGACCATCAAGTTGTCTAGGTGATGCCGATCACCTAAGAGTAACAAGCACAGACTGTCACTTGATCTAACCAGGCCTAATGAGAAGAGTGGATACACACTAGCTACTCTCTAAGCACTAATAGAGTCCTTAATCTTCGATTATGGATCACCAATCACTCCACTAGGCCAAAGCTCTCTCTGCTTGGACACCAACAAATGTAGCTATATGTTCTGAATGCCAAGAGAGGTCTAATGCATGACAGGTGGGAGAACCCACCAGACCAGAGTAGGTTCAACGGTGGACTCCTAGTGTTGACAAGATTGATAAGTCACCAATGCATAAGATCGAGTCCTACGGAAGGAGTGGTACACAACTGTTGGAGTTCATGTTCAGATTGTGAGACACCCAACTGTTGGAAGTTCATGTTCAGAACATCGAGAATCAAACTAGTTAATAGTTAGGTTGTTTTGAGTTGTATCTTGAGTCAAGGATTCTATATTGCTTAGAGTTTACTAGATCTCATTATTTTCTCTTCATTTTCCTATTTACTTTACAATGGTTGCGTCGTACCATCTTATTATAGCGACAGGAACTTTACTTTAAATAACATAAAACTTTCTTCATACAAAGAATAGGTTACCTGCAATTGTCTCACTGGTTGTCCCAATCTAGATAATAGCAGCTAATAAAAGATTAAAACCCCTTTTACCCTCTAACTTACCTCTATGGACAATCTCTTCCAACAGCAGCTAAATGAGAGAGTATTATATATAAACAAAAGTATCAATACATCTATATTTTATCTGTCAGGTTCAAACAATACCTAACTAATGGTCAATTAGTTAATGCTATTTATAAATTAATATTAGCTGCACTATCCTAAATTATAGGTCTTTTTTTAGTTTTCTAGGTACATAGTTTTTACTATGCATCTAGATGTACGATATGTCAAAATATATAATAAAAAGTGATGTATCTAGAAAGGTCAAAACGATCTATATATTAGAACAAGAGTGTTAAGTATTAACTGCTAGCATATCATAGTATTAGATCCTAAGATAATCAAGAGATATCATGGCGTATGATTATCTTAAGGGTATATAAATCTTCGTGTCAGACGCGCGCTAGGTTAGCAACAAGTATTTTTACTTTATATATATAGTTGATTACAGAGTATTTGCATACTCAACTTTATCAACCATTTAGCAACGAGACATGAATGATTCATGTATATAAGTATCTGCATATATGTTATATATAAGGCCTGCTGACACCGAAAAGCATCATCAGGTAATGGAATCCCAAAACGTCCGGGTGCTGTACAGACGTACCCAACTAAATTTGACCTGCTTATACTAAATCAAGATAAGCCTTAAGCTATGATACTAAATTTGCTGCAGTGGCATCATCGCTTAGTCCAAGGGCTTCTTCATTCATCGAAGATAGTCTGCATGCTGCGAATGAAAGCACGTGTTGATTGAATAAGATAGGGCCATATCATCAGCCTGGTTCGGTTCCAAAGCCTTTCACACTGAAAAAAAAGAAGCTTCCATCTGAATCGGAAAGAAAGAGAAGGAGAGAAGCTTCGGTCGACAGAGCATCATGCATTGGCACGCAAGAGGCAAGATGCCCCTTTACTTTCTATCTCAGGGATGAGGATTCAGCAAGCTGCAAAGTATCCACCTGCGGCAGGCATTGACCACTTGGCACTTGACTTGCAGTTCCCGCTGCACTTCTGCAGGCCCGGCCGTCAACAAGGTTCACCACGACCACGAGCACATATTTACCATTATTACAGATGATATCTTATACTCCCATATCTCCGGCGGAGATCCATAGCGCGCCTGATGACCTCCGGCAGCATCGATGCAGTGTGGCGGCATCTTTCTTTGCTCCGGCCCAATGCAAAAGGCTTCTGCAAGATGGCAATTGGCAACTGGGACCGACCGAACCATTCGATCGCCGGATAAACTCGCTGCGCTCGCACTGCTTCCCAAGATATTATCATGAGAATTGACAAGTGGAGTGGA
Source organism: Miscanthus floridulus (assembly GCF_019320115.1). Classification (NCBI taxonomy): domain Eukaryota; kingdom Viridiplantae; phylum Streptophyta; class Magnoliopsida; order Poales; family Poaceae; genus Miscanthus; species Miscanthus floridulus. Next base: position 92,059,426 of record NC_089595.1, on the reverse strand, counting down.
TCCCGCTGGCCGGAAAGCTTTGTGCAGAGATGAGATGCGCGCGTCAATAATTAAGCACGGGAGGCCATCCTGATCTCGTCGTCATATCGCTTCTTTTTTCCGGCCGGCTGATCTCTCTGTCTCTCCTTCCTTCTCCTCCTTGTCCTTGCCCAGTGGCAGTCGGAGGGCCGGGGCAGCAGGGTAGAGCCCACGGCGATGCTAGTGACGCTGCATCCGGCGGCGGCCCCTGCCTTCTTTTTATCCGTTTGACGTCAAAGGTGAGTCAATCTGGGCAAAAAAAAAAAAAACAAAAACAAAAAAACAAAAACAAAAACAAAAAACAAGAACCGAGAACCGAACTGAACTAACCAGAACCGAAATCAAAGTAACCGACACCGAAATATTCAGTCCCAAGTTCGGTTCCAGGTTCCCAGTAACTGAAATTATTACAGTTAATTCAGTTCCAGCACTCGGTTAACCGAATTGACCTAAAATAACCGAACTAGGTAAAGGCCCCTAGAATACAGCCCAGCCCAAACAAAGGTAAACCCTAAGCATCGATATCACTCAGTCACTCTCCTCGGTCCTCACCGCCCCCGCCCCCGACCCCGCCGCGCCGATTCGCCGTCCACCCCGCGGCGCGCGGCCCCGACGCTCCCGACGCCGAGTTCGTGACCCCTCCCCTCCCCTCCGCGACCCCGACAGGCCGACACGGTCAACCCTCAGCCGGCTAGGTGCAGGCGGCCAGCCCTCAGCCGGCTAGGTGCAGGCGGCCAGCAGTCCAGCACCGGCGCAAGAGGCAGGACACACCCTGCACCCACCCAGCCGCCGGCCCTAAGCCGCCGTCGCCCGCCGCCACTTCTTGTGATCTACTCCATAACGGCTACATCAATTGCGTCCTGCAATGTAAGTGTTAAAGATCTGATTGTATTTGTGACTGATTTATTGTGGGGATTTGTAGTTGATAAGTTGACTGCATTTCTTCGGATGTCTGACGAGGACATGGACCAAGACATGAGGGATTGGGAAGAGACCTATGGCGGGAGTGATGGAAATTTCAAGGATGATAGTGATGCAGAGAATGATGGTGCTACTACTGGGGCTGATGGTGATGCAGAGAAGGATGGTGCTGCTACTGGGGTTGATGGTGATGTAGAGGAGGAGGTCATTGATGTAGAAGCTGAGGAGGAAAAGAAAAGAAAGTCGATGGCATCCAGATCTAGCATGTGGGATCACTTCACCAAAATCTATGATAAAGGTCAGTTGGTCAAGGGAAAATGCAACTATTGCAACAATGAAATTGCAGCACATCTAGTGCTCAGTGGTACATCTGCTATGCGTAAGCATTTTAAGACTTGCAAGCGGAATCCTCATAGAGTTAGTGATGACTGCAAAACAAGGTGTTTTGTCAGTAAATCAAGGCACTAGTGTAGTTACTTGGAAGTTTGATCCTGAATTGCTTAGGTATGCTTTTGCTGAAATGATCATAGAATATGAGGAGCCATTTGAATTTAGTGAGAAGCCTGGTTTTAGAAAGTTCATGTCTCTTGCTTGCCCTAGGTTCATTATCCCTTCTAGAAGGACATGTACTAGGGACATTGTGTAGTTGTACTTTGAGCAGAAAGCAAAACTTAAAATTTTCTTTCAAGAACAATGTAATAGAGTTTGTCTCACAACCGATGGTTGGACATCACAGCAACAAGATAATTACATGACTGTGACAAGCCCACTTTATAGACAAAGATCGGTGCCTGCATAAAAAGATAATTAGTTTTTTCAAGGTAAAAGGTAAAAAGGGGATGATATTGGAAAACACTTACATAAAGTATTGCTTGATTGGGGGTTGGACAAAGTAATGACAGTAACAGTACATAATGCTAGTGCAAATGATAGTGGTGTTAGTTATTTGAGAAGACAAATGATTAGTGTGAAAACTAGCATAGCAGGGGGCAAATATCTTCACATGAGATGTGTAGCACATATACTTAATTTGATTGTCCAAGATGGTTTGAAAGAAGTAGACCAATCTATTAAGCATGTACGGGCTACGATTAGATTTGTTAGGAATGGTTCATCAAGATTGGTCAAATTTAAAGAGATTGCACAATGGGAGAAAGTGGATAGCAAGGCATTCTTGAATCTTGATGTGTGCACTAGGTGGAAACTCGATATATGATATGCTAAAAGCAGCTTGCACATATGAAAAGGTGTTTGCAAGGTATCCTAGATGAAGATCTATACTATGCAATTAAATTGCTTAGTGACATTAAGCCAGGTGTTCCCAGTCCAGGAGTTCCTGATGAGCATGATTGGGATAATGCAAGAAAACTAGCTGAGTTTCTAGGACATTCTGTTGAAGTAACGAAACGTGTTTCAGCATCATTAAGTATGACTGCTCACACTTACTTTCATGAGATTGGAGAGGTCAATGAATTGATGAATGAATGAATGGATGAGTAGTTCTGATTCTGTCCAGTAAAAAATGGAGAGAAGAATGAAAGACAAGTATGACAAGTATTGGGGGAAGTGGCATGAACATTTAGAAATGCAAAATGAAAATGCAAAATGACAAGGCAAAGGGAAAGGAGAAGGAGAAGGAAAATATTAACTTGCTGATTTTTGTTGCTGCTATACTTGATCCTAGATACAAGCTTTCATAGTATATAGAAATGGTAATCGAAGAGATGTATGGTGACGGTGTTGGACAGAAAGTTTGGGCTGCAATTACCAAATGCTTGCAAGACCTTTTTGAAGAATACAGGAACAATAGTTCTCCAAGTGATGTGCAGCCCCAACCAAATGAATCACCCCCATCTAAGGCAAGGTGGAGAGGTTCTATAAAGTTGAAGACTAAGCTGACAAAGAAGATTAAGTTGAACAATGGAACAAGCAGTTGCAGCAGAGGCAGCAGGATTGAACTGGATAAGTACTTGGCTGAAGAGTGTGAAGAAGATACAAAAAAGTTTGTTATTCTTGCTTGGTGGAAGGGGCAGTCCACTAGATTTCCCATATTATCTACATTGGCCCGTGATGTGCTTGCCATTCCAATATCCATAGTTGCTAGTGAATCGGCCTTTAGCACAGGTGGACGTATTCTAGATGATTTTAGGAGTTCACTCACTCCATTTATGGTTGAAGCTCTTGTTTGCACTCAAGATTGGCTTAGAAGAGCAACTCCCATCAACTTAGTAGAGAATACAAGGCAAAATGATGCATTGTTGTTTAAATTGTCCCTTTTGACTGCATGAAAATCAAGTAAAATGCTGTCGAAATTTGCAATTGAATGGGTTGTTTCTTGGTTCCTGAAATTTTTGGTTCCATCGGTTAGAACCGAAACCGAACCGAATTACCCGAAACCAAAATTCCTCGGTTCCGCATTTTCAAAGTAACCCCTTCTTCTCAGATAACCGAATTAGCTAAAGAACCGAAGAACCGAACCCATCGGTTTGGTTAACCGATTGTCCAGAATGAAAGGTGAGTGCTAGCAGAGGATGATGAGCCGAACCCAGTATGGTGGCGAGAGGTGAAAAGGCGTTTGCAGATTTGGATTCATAGAATGATCCGTCTCTGTCCTCCCATGCGGGAGTCTGACACTGTGACACGGACAGGCTAGCGCGACAAATGTTGTTTGTATATTTGACCCACTCAAGAAACTAGTATTTCTAAAATTACACCTTGTTTAGTTCCACCCTAAATTCCCAAAAAGTGCTACAGTACCTATCACATCGAATGTTTACGGCCCGTGCATGGAGCATTAAATGTAGATGAAAAAAAACTAATTACACAGTTTGGTGGGAAATTGCGAGACGAACGTTTTGAGCCTAATTAGTCCATGATTGAACACTAATTGCCAAATAAAAACGAAAGTGCTACAGTAGCCCCAAATTCCAACTTCCTGAAACTAAACACGAGCTTAACGTCTTAGTTCATTTCCTTAAAATTTACTCATATCCAATCAAATGTTTGATACATGCTTGAAGTATTAAATATAGACTAAAAATAATTAATTGCACTGTTTACGATTAATTTGTGAGACAAATCTTTTAAGCCTAATTAGTCTATGATTTGACAATGTGGTGCTACAGTAATACATATGTTAATGACAGATTAATTAGATTTAATAAATTCGTCTTGTTGATTACTGCTGGATTCTATAATTTATTTTTTAGTATCTGAACACCCAATATGACAGCGCAAAACTTTACCTACTAGATTTAACCAAGAAAACCATTGATCGACGCAGATGAAGAACCAAAACTGTTGTCCCCGATCCCACTTTGGTTCGGAGGTCCAACCACATTTGCTCTGGCGCGACTTTCCGTACAAAATTAGTCTTTTCATCCAGAGGTTAAAATGTGCAAAAATCTCCCTGTCAAGTTGAGAGAGAGAATGAGGAAGATTTCGATTCCGGCTCGAAATCAACCGTGCTACATAGGCCCCACGAGATAAATCAGGAGGAAGAAGAGTTGAGAAGCATCGATAGATATGGCACGAGCAAATCTCACCACGAGCAAATCTCACCGGATACAATAGATCTTGGCTGATTTAAGGATAAGCTAGTTTATACGCCAAGCCGTTATCCAGTTATCCTGTAATCTGCAACTGTGCTCTGCACCTACGCGCGCGGTGCGGTGCACCCGGTACCAGTGGGTGGTTGGCCGTTGGCAGCTGACGCGTGCGCGCGCGTCGGCGGCGGCACGGCATTGGCACGGCGCGCCGAAAAGTTGGCCGCGCGTCTCGTCACTGCGTGCGTGGCGTGTCGCCGACGGACGTCGATGGGGACGGGATGGGAGGCGCGTTGCGTCCCTTGGCGGCGTGAGGGGCCGGGAGTCCGATGGGGACAAGTGTACAAAATGGGACGAGATGGGGTAAAAATGACGAATGGAAAAGGAGAGGAGAGGGGACAGAACTAGGCCGAATGAGCATGGGCCCGGTAATGGTAAGACGGCCGAGGATCTTGGAATCCATTGGGCCTACGCTTGCTGGACTGGGCTCAGATCGTTTTCCAGGCCTCCGTGAAAAAACAAATTTCTTCTTGGGCCGTCTCGGTCGGGTCTTCCAACCTTTGCTCGGACACAAGGCACGGATTGGAAAATTGCCGTCCGACGAGACACCTCTCCTGTATGGAGAATTTGAGAGAGAGAAGAAACAAGCCATCGAGGCATCCAATCCATCCGACCTGGTAGCAAAACCGAAGGAACGCCGTGTTCCGGCCGAGAAATTTGCATATTCATGACTCCAATCGTTCACGTTTCGCAGTTTTAGGACTTCAAACGTTACTTTGTAAAAATAGTTCTCTACGTGTTGAACTCTTGATTTACATGGCGTTACATGTATTTGCTCTATTTTATAATCTGAATACACTTATTTGACACTTGAGCGGACGTTTCTGCCACGATGCGATTCGGGGTCCCCGTCGTCACCTCGGCGGAGGATCTGGTCTCACGTCAGGTGACGCTACGGCGGTACCCATCAACGCGCACCCACCCACCGGCCGGCGCGCGCCACCAACCCAGTCCACCCCACCCGCCGTCGTCCATCTGAATGAGATGAGATGAGCGCGCGACACCGAACCGGCCGGCCCTGCCCTCGTCCCCCGGTGACGCCGACCTGGTCCTCGGCTCTCGCTCGCGGCGCCATCGGATTTGCCCGCGACACGACCGCTGAGAGCGAGCGGAATTCAACAAGATGCCGCTGCGGCGCTGCCGCTGGTGCTTCGATCCGTTCCGCTCGTGGCCTACCAGACCGATCGATCTGCCGACTGCGACGCGACACGCACGGCAGGTGCGTGATCCATGCGCGACGCGAGCGTGTGCTGGTGCTTGTGGTGGAAACGGAGCCACGCTTGTGGAGAGCATCACACCATGCTGCTTGCTTTCTGCTTGCCCATGGGCGGTCGGGCAAGTTCCCCGGCCCAAAGCATCCGTCCGCGCGCGGCAATTGGTTGTTGGGCGTGTTCTATCAAGAAATTAAACCTTTTTTGATCGATCACCGATTGGTAGGTGGTCGCGTGTCAGCAAGCTGGCTGCCCCATGATCCCCATCAGGAAGACGGTGAACCATCTCCAGAAAAGGAGGCCACGGTGCAGGACGGGCGGTCCAGGAACCACAGGCCCAAGAAGCAGAACACCAAGTATTTCGCGCGGCCCATGGGTGAACTAACGCTTGCATGCGAGAAAGGGGCACAGCCTCTGTAATGCTTAAAAGAGAAGAGAGAGCTCCGGGGAGGAACTCGGTCATTGTATGAACCAAATTCCGTTCAATCTAAGAACTCCTCCTTCGTTCATCCGTTCTTCTTCTTCTTCTTCTTCTTCTTCTTCTTCCCCAAGTTTTTCCCAACTCTTCCCTCTGATCCCTCCTTTCACAACTGCTATCGCTCACACCGCGGGATCGATCCTTGATCGTCCGGACGGAGCCGTACGTGCGCAAAGCAAGTGCAGCGGCACGACCGCGCACCTGAAGCCGGGTGCGCGCCCACAGGCACAGCACAGCGACCTGGTGGACCGTCTCGTACAGTCCGCGAATCATATCTATGTTGCTCCTGTCTGTCAAGACCACGAACGAGTTCGGTATGTTAAGATGGTAGATATCCACCGTGTAGTCCTAGGTTCAGTGTATCCTATTGTCAGGTGTTTGTTCCTAGATTATAGCATCATACATGTATTCTATTGTAACAAACTGATCTGTACAAGGCCACCGCCCGGGGGCTGTTCCCCATGCTATTTAACACATACCCGAGGGCCAAGGATATGTTACTCGTTAACCCTAAACTTTACATGGTATACAGAGCCACTTTCCCTACGGAGTTTTGCCATGGCCTCCTCCTCCTCCGCGCAGCACACCGTGCTTGCTTCCCTAGGTTTTCTATCGGTCAGTGAAAAGCTGACCCGCGGGAACTTTTCAGGGTGGCGCGCTCAATGTCCTCTCCTCAATCAGAGGAGTGGAGGTCTACGAGTTCCTCAGTCCCACGGCAGAGCCCCCCCGCCAAGTTCCTGCCCAAGAAGGAAGGAGGGGAGAAGGAGGCGGCGCCAATCCTCAACAAGGAGTACACCACGTGGGTCGCAAAGGACCAACAGGTCCTAAGCTATCTGCTAGTCTCCAGTTTCAAAGGAGATTCTGCAACAGATCTCCACCGCGACTACGGCCGCCGAGGCATGGGCCGGCATCGAGGGGTTCTTTGCCTCTCAATCTCGCGCGAAGTTGATCAGTACCAGGATGGCCTTGGCGACGGCATCCAAGGGTACTTCTTCCATTGCCGACTACTACTCCAAGATGAAGTCGCTCGCTGACGAGATGGCTTCTGCTGGGCGCCGTCTTGAAGATGATGAGATGGTGTCCTACATCCTCACAGGCCTCGACGACGACTACGATTCTGTGGTCACTTCTGTCGCAAACAGGGTTGAACCTATCTCCCTGGGCGAGCTCTACACCCAGCTGATCAGCCATGAGCAGAGGCTGGAGATGCATAGTGGAGGATCTCAATCCTCTGCTAATCTGGCATCCCGAGGAGGGCGCGGCTCCAACAACAACTTCAAGCGTGGCCACGGTGGTTTCAGCTGTGGCGACGGAGGTGGTGGACGCAACCCGAAGAACGCGCGGAACAACAACAACACCGTGCACCATCCTTTCCAGGCAGGACTTGTAACACCCCTGGTGTTTAGCTTCCACATTTGCACTGCATTTCATGAACATGAGCATCATGCATCCCTTCGTGAACTTATATCACATGAAACATGATTTCGAAACATTGCAACATGTTGTATGTTTCATGTGTGTTGTCTCTTTTATGAAATGTAAAGTGTGCAACACTTGAGTGCAACATGTGCCACTCACTTAGTGAAACAAGATTAGTTAATACTATGCAACAAGATCATGAAACATGTGAAACATGACTATGAAACATTTGCAATATTTCTTGTGTTTTTCATTGTTCAGTACATACCTTGATTGATTCTTGTGTGACCAATGCATGGTGTGGCTAGAAATGCTTGTAAGTAACTTAGTTACACATAGAATGTCTTTTGGAACATTGTTCATGTTGGTCACTTTGACTAATTAGGTTTCCAAGTCATGGTTTGACCAAATTTGACCCCCGAACCCTTTTGTTTGACTAGTTTAAAAAGTGTGGCTTAGGATGTTTGCATGTCTGAGCAACCTAAAGCAAAGATGTAGAGAATTATGTAAGGAACAAAAGTTATTTTATGGCCATCTCATGAAAATGAGCACAACATGCTCAAAAATGGCCCACAAGTCAGCTTGATGGTGGATTCAACATTGAAAAATTGTTTAAGTGTTGGAACTGCTTTTCAGTTTCATGAAGACGACTTTGGAGCCATGTAGATTGAAATCTATGGCAAATTAGCTCGAGCTCCAATTAGCAAACTTGTAGTACTCACGTAGGTCTCCAACTTTGTTAATTACAACTTAACCTGAATCGCCACGGATTAAGAGATCTATTGGCGACAAGTTTCGCTGTCAGTCGGACTGGATGAACTCTGAATCGCGTTTTCAGAAAACCTTCAGTGAACATGGCCGACCGGTTCAGAAAGGCGATGACGCGTGTGTGCCGCGCGTCGCCGCTCGCCTGAGCACACTGGCCACGCGCCGTGGACGCCCTGGCACGGTCAGCCAGCAGTCTTGAGCACCCCGCGCGCCTGCCCGACGCACTCACCCGCTCCAGTTCGCATTTCTTCGCCTCCACCGCGCGCTGCGCCAAGCAAGCAGCAGCTCCGCCATTGCCGCTCCTGCTTCGCCGTCGCCTAGCTCTCGCACCACCACAAAAACGCGTCGGCTAGCTTGTCTGGAGCTCCGTCGTGTTCGCCTCTCCGTCCTCCACCGTTTAGCCGATCCACTCGAGCTTAGGTAAGGTTGCTGTGACCGTTTCCACCACCGCCGCCATGGCTGAGCATCGCCGGAGATGGCGCTCACCGTGGTTAGCGCACCACCGCACCATTCCTCCATCCCTAGCCCTCGTCTCGTCTTCCCCATCGCTTGTAGCAGCTCCTGTGAAGACCTTACCGACCAAGCCAGTCCGGTCATGTCGGAACACGGCCGCGCACCGCCGTGCGCCATGGCCGGCGTGCTTTGGGGCTACTAGGGTCTAGGCTTAGGGGGGGGTCAATCCACGCGGGGGAACTTGGGGAGCACGCCGGTGCCGTTGAATTCGCCGGAGGAGCCGCCGTCGGCGAGTCTCGCCGTGTGCCGCGCCGTCGCGTGCGCCTCCTCTGTTTCCGTCTCGCTGACGGGTGGGATCGGCTGACACCGGGACCCGCACGTCAGTGGCTGTGCTGTCTTAGGGCTAGTTCAAAAATGCAGTTTTGAATGCTGATTTGTGATTTTTGTAACTCCCAATTGGTAGATCCAAATTGAGTACTTCCAATTTTGTTAGACTCATAGTTAGGTCTAGTATTTAAGAAAAATATGTCTTGAGCACTTTATGTAGAAATTTTGGATGAATTAAATAGGAACTTGAAAAGTGTTTTTGAATGCATGCAAACTTGTTTAAATCATATCTTGAGTTTCCTTGATCCAAAAATTGTGAAATTTTGTGGGTAAGCTAGTATTGCTTAGTAGAAGCTCTGGTTAAAATTTGAGAGACATTGCATGTGTAGTTTTTGAGTTATAGAATTTCCTTTTATCTTTGGTAGATACTTGCAGTGAATTTTTGTAAATTATCTATGAATCCTATGGCCATGAAACTTGGTAGGTAGTATCTTGGTACCTTATAGATGCTAGGAAAAATATGAAATCTATTGCTTGACACTTTTCACTAAGGTTTCCTAATTATGCCATTTTAAGCCATTCTGCCTTACCATTTTTGTGTAGGCTGTTGTACTTACTAAAATGGTGTGAAATTTTTATGGTAGTCTACTTAGGGCATGTAGGGTCTACTGTAATTTTTGTAGATTTAATGGTGTAGCTTTCATATATGTTTACTATTTCCTATAATTAATTAAATAAATTAAGAAAGGTATTAGAGGAAATGTTTTGGGAATGAACACCCTACTTTCTGGTGTTCTTGTGATATGTGTGACATGTGAGTAGATTTAGTGTTGTCCAATTATATGTTTACCTCATGAGTTACTAAGTATTTCGTTTGCATTATGTCCCTCTGGACAGATCTGGGGACTTTAGAAAGCTCCCCATGATATTTTGGTTTTCTGTGATTGTAATGAATACAAGAGTTGTAGATAATCTATGTATCTAGCTCCTGTCAAAATTTGAGGGCATTTGGCCCAGTAGTTTAGAAACTACAGCTGTTTAAAGTTAGGTTCCAGTCTTTGCTTATTCTCTGCCTTGTGAGGACAGAGTTCTGTTGATTTATGAGTTCGACCTAGTAAAGGTTTGAATCATGCTTTGAGGTCTAAAAATGTATTGTAGACAATTTTATAAGCTTTCCAGATTGTCTTGTTGCATATCATTGGGATTTATAAATCTCCAGTTATGGCTAGTTTACTGTACCTGATACATAGTCTCCATTTGGTTGTAATACAAATGCTTGAGTGTATGCTTGTGCAATGTTCTCATTGATTGTTTAGGGGTTAGCCTAACTTGAGAATATGCTTAGGTGCAGGTGCTAGGTCATTAACGGAAGATGAGCAATTATACCTTAGGTTGTATAAACGTGGTAAGTGAAAGTGATTTGAATAGGGCTTAAGTTGGAATCTGCAAACTACAGCGAACATGTGCATTCCCCGAGCATCCCCGACATTCGTTCATGTGCATCCATGATATTTATCTTGCGCATTCATGCAATAGGTGTGCCGGAGGGAGTGACGTTGCTGGAGTTCGAGGGAGCCAACCAGGAGGAGGAACCCGAGGTGCAGGAAGCCGACGAAGCAGTCGCCGCGGAGGAATTGCCCGAGTGCCCTGACCACCAGCCTTCCTCGTTCCTGAAAGGCAAGCCCCGGAGCATATTAAGCCTCCCATGTTTTTACAAATACATTGAGTATCTTTTATTGTTGATGATGCATTAAGTATAGGAATTGGTTGGAACCAATTGCTGCATTATATATCCTTCCTTGTCCAGATATCGCACTAGAATCCTATTTAAGTTCAGGAACTAGGTTAAATGCTTAGCCATGCTTAGTGCGGTAGAAGTCAGGTGATTTCCTAGTCACCTGCGAGCTTTAGGATGAGGTGGATCACGGTTGGCTATATTTGCTATCGTGGAAAAGAACCATGTGAATAATGAATTAAGACCGGGCGGGGTCTTGTGTAGGTTTGAACATAGTGACTCCGTCTGAGTCAGTTTAAGGACCGATACGCTGTACGTCCTCATGTCATGTTGAACGCAGCCTAACACTTAGCTGGCCGGATAAGTCGTTCCGACCGCGAAGCCTAGTAGCTCGACTCAGGCCGGGGACGCGAGCAGTGGCGACATTCTGGAGGTAGTAAGGATGTGCAGAGAGCCATTGGCATAAGTCCAAGGCGGGTTAGAGTCCCGAACAACCTTGGCAGAGTGGTTCTCTGAGAATGTCGATCTGTTCGGACTCGCGACTCCTGAATCGTACCAAAGGTGACTTGTTGCGACCCTGACGGGGGAAGCAGGGTTTGTGTTTAGGAATACCCCTCCAGCTGGATAGGAATCGATTCGAATCGCCGTCTCTCCCGGATAGTGAGAACTTGACTGAGCAGCGGCAACTTAGATTCAATTAATTTAACGATATGGTTAAATGGATGATGATAAGGTTGCCACAATGAATACCTGATATGGTTATTAATGTTTGCACCCTAATAAAATGATTGCTTAGTACAGGTGCTAATATAGATGACAGGTTAATGGCTAAAAAGTTACTGCTAGTTCAGGTTAAGAGTTGATCATTATTACTTATGCGTTTCTGCAAAAAGAAAGTGTCAGCCAGCTCCACTACATTAAGCTATGCATAATCCTTGGTGTCATTTGTTTGGTTTTCGACGGGTAAGTCTAGCTGAGTACATTCCCGTACTCAGGGTTTATTCCCTCTTGTTGCAGATGACCTTCTATATCAGGGATTCTGCAAGTATTGTCTCCACCCGGCGGGTGATGAAGACTAGATCATGGGCATGATCTCTTTCTCTTATCTAAATGCTTTTGCGGTCTGTGACTCAGCAAACCAGTATGTGTATTTGAACTCGGTGTGTGAGTTAAACTATTTGCTTCCGCATGTTTACAAGACTTGTTTTGTAATAACAATGACTCTGTGATGATGTAACCTATTTGCGAACGTATGCGAAATGTTGTAACGTACGATATGTTATGTTGAATTACTGTGATCTTGGTTGTATGCAAGTTGGTTTGAAATCCTTCGAGATTTCGGTTGACTACCGGGTTTATATGGGCTCAAGTTCGAGAATTTGATCGTTTCGGCGATTGTTTTTGTACTTGTGCTCTTATAAATTGGTCGGTTCTGTGACAGCTGGTATCAGAGCTAGATTCAACATTAAACATGTCTTACGGCTATTTAAAACAAAAGCTTTTGTTGTAAAAATGGTTTTCAAACTTATAATTATATATATAAGTGTTCAAAAATCAAAATTTTTATGGTATACTGGTGATCACATCCCTTATAGCCCACTTAAGGACTTCTAGGTGGCTTATATATAATTACTAACTTGGGGGAATTGATTGTCTCTATTTCGTCGTCCATGCGGCGTGATATTGCATGGATGCCATTCGTTTGAATGGTAATGTATGGATCAATTGCCTCTACGCTAAGGTAAGAGTGAGTTGTGAGAGCATGACCGTCCAACCGTTGGTCTAGGGGAGAGCTAGTTGTGGTTACTGGAGTATTTACATGTTGCATACATGTATATATGAAAGTACTTAATTGTGGGTACATTTGTCGGGTAGTTTGGATGCCGAAGTATATATATCGGGGGATGTATATATGGAAAGTATCTTAGTACTGCTTGTGTAATTAGCATTATATCTTGTTGGTTGGGCTGCAATGAAGTTTTTCTGCTAGGTACGCTAACAACGCACCGTGTAGATCGACTAGTTACCGCTAATTGAGAGAACGTATGTATGCCACCGTATATTCCGCTAAAGCTTAAATTTTCTTAGGTTTCTGAGGACGTACAGAACGAGCATGCATCATATTCACTCATGACATTCATATTGCATTACTCCCTCCCTTATAATTGCTTATCCCAAGTATAAAGCGCAATCTCTCAGCAAAAAGTTGAGGAGATTCGCGGTATTGCAAATTATCGTCTGCATCAGTGGGGTCAAACCTCACTATTGAGAGAGATGAGGCTGCACAAGAATTGGATCGTGTGACCCATCACAGAGATGCTTCTTTAGAGTTAGAAGAAGAGGAATACCCAGAAGAAGTCCAAGGTGTCTCCGATGTGGACAGTGATCACTTCGACGAGTAGTTCGTTAGCAAGTCTCACTAGTTAAGCTTTTGCAGTCATACTTGTAATGTACTTTAATTCGCTCCCTTCGGGATGCGTAACGTTATGGTGAAGTTTAAAACTTGTCATGTTGGAATGCACTGCATATGGCGCTAGTAATCTACTTGATGATGTGGTGATTGGAGAATGAATTATTGCCTCTGTTTATTGTATGAAGTTTTCATTCTCGTCAGTAAATATAGTTTGGCATGATTATATTGTTCCTCTCCAATGTGCTGACATCATCAATAATTACTGGTTGCGCATTGTGCAGATGCCTCGTACTCGTTCCACCGGTGCGAGTGATGATGATGATCTTCCGCCACCACCACCCACACCAACGGAACTAATAGCAATGCTTGCGGAAGGACAGCGCACTATGGCCGAGGCCCTCCGTACGATTGCGAATCGTGATGGCCGTGGTCCACGCCAAGGACCGGATCCAAATCAATACAGTGATTTCAAGGATTTCCTTGACACGAAACCCCCAATCTTCAAGGAGGCTGAGGAGCCTCTACAAGCTGATGAGTGGTTGAATACTCTCGAGCAGAAGTTCCGTCTGCTCCGCTTGACTGAGGTGCTAAAAACTGAGTACGCATCGCACCAACTTCATGGGCCTGCTGGCATCTGGTGGAGTCATCATCGGTCCACTATGCCTGCTAATGCCCAAATCACTTGGGATCAGTTCAAGTCTGCTTTAGGGGAAATTACATTCCTCCTGGTCTTATGGCGATCAAACATACAGAGTTCATGAAGCTGACTCAGGGAAACAAGAGTCTGAACGAATACCTGCAAGCTTTCAACAACCTTGCAAGGTATGCCACCGAGTTTGTGGACACCGAGGCTAAGAAGATTGCTAGCTTCAAGCGGGGACTTAGCCCCAAACTGATGAAGACCATGGGAAATTGCAAGTGCGCTCATTTTAATGAGTTTGTGAGTGATGCTTTATCGCAAGAGAACAACAATGCTGTATATGCGGCTTCGAAAAGTCGTAAGAGGGCCTATGAGGCGGGTGCCTCACAATCTAAGGCTCCCGTCGCACAAAGGACTCCATTCCGTCCTCCAGCGTCAGCCGCCAAGTTTCGCCCACCGCAGAAGAAGAATCCCGCCAAGACTGGGTTTCGCAAGGCATTTACAGTTGCTCTTCCCAAGGGCACTACCAGTCAGGGCAGTTCCAGGGCTCCACCAAGCAACATGCCATGCTGGAACTGCAACAAGACAGGCCACTGGGCAAGGGAATGCCCTTACCCTAAGAAGAATAATTACCAGGGTGGCCGTCAGGGACAAGTGAACCACACTAATATTACTGAGATTCCTTCAGGAGAGGTAGTGACTGCCGGTAAGTTTCTGATTGACCAACACCCCGCAGTTGTACTATTTGATTCAGGTGCTTCGCATTCCTTCATTAGTCCATCATTTGCATCCAAGTTTATGCAGAAAACATATACTGTTGAGGGTGAGGGTTATTGTATAAGGGCTGCCAGTGGTATTATCCCAACCAAGCTGGTAGTTGGGGATGTACAAATTGTGATAGAGGGGCGAAGTTATCAGGTTGATCTGGTAATTTTACCGGGGCTAGGTATCGATGTGATATTGGGAATGAACTGGATGAGCCGTCATGGAGTGCTTATCGATACATCAACTAGGGTAGTTATGCTCAGAGATCCTAGCAATCAGGAGGGTTTTCTAGTACAGTTACCCAGGGACATCAATCTTTCTTGCACGACCAATGCGGTGCAAGCAAAGTCTCTGGCAGATATCCCTGTCGTGTGTGACTTTCCGGATGTTTTCCCCGATGATTTGCCTGGATTGCCCCTAGATCGAGAAGTAGAATTCAAGATAGAGTTGCTTCCTGGTACAGCTCCCATCTCTAGAAGGCCATATAGAATGCCTCCCAATGAACTAGCTGAACTTAAGACCCAGTTGAATGAACTGCTAAAGAAAGGCCTTATCCGCCCTAGTTCATCTCCGTGGGGGTGCCCAGCCATCTTTGTGAAGAAGAAGGATCAATCTCTACGCATGTGTGTAGATTATAGACCCTTGAATGCAGTTACAATCAAGAATAAGTACCCTCTGCCACGCATAGATATCTTATTTGATCAGTTGTCTAAGGCAAGAGTCTTTTCCAAGATTGATTTGAGATCTGGGTATCATCAAATCAAAATTCGGCCTGAGGATGTCCCAAAAACCGCATTCTCTACAAGATATGGTCTATATGAGTACCTGGTTATGTCTTTTGGATTGACCAATGCCCCCGCACATTTTATGTATCTGATGAATTCAGTGTTTATGCCTGAGTTGGACAAATTTGTGGTGGTATTTATAGATGATATCCTGGTCTATTCTGAGAATGAAGAAGATCATGTTGAACATTTGCGGGTGGTTCTTACTAGATTGCGAGAACACCAGCTGTATGCAAAGTTCAGCAAATGTGAATTTTGGCTTCGTGAGGTACCTTTTCTTGGACACGTGTTGTCCGATGGTGGAATTATGGTTGATCCCACCAAGGTGCAAGAAGTATTAAACTGGAAGGCTCCCATCTCGGTGCACGAGGTTCGGAGTTTTCTGGGGTTGGCTGGCTATTATCGTCGCTTCATCCCAGATTTCTCTAAAATAGCCAAGCCTATGACTCGATTGCTGCAAAAAGACATGAAGTTTGTCTAGACTCCTGAGTGTGATGCGGCTTTCCATACCCTGCGAACTCTTCTAACATCGGCTCCGGTTTTGGCGCAACCGGATATCGAGAAACCTTTTGATGTGTTCTGTGATGCATCAGGTATTGGGTTAGGAGGTGTTCTTATGCAAGAGGGTAGAGTCATCGCTTATACCTCTCGCCAACTTCGGAAGCATGAAGTGAATTATCCAACGCATGACTTGGAACTCGCTGCAGTTGTTCATGCTTTGAAGGCCTGGAGACATTATCTACTTGGCAATGTGTGCAACATCTACACTGATCATAAAAGTCTCAAGTACATCTTCACTCAACCAGAGTTAAATATGCGTCAGAGAAGATGGCTCGAGTTGATCAAGGATTATAACCTTCAAGTGCACTATCACCCTGGCAAGGCAAACGTCGTCGCGGATGCCTTAAGCAGAAAGTCTCATTGCCACTCGTTGATTGAGAGTGATGTCCATTTGTCAAAGCTCCTTCATCCTGCTAGTCCTGCACAACATCACTGTCAGTTGTACTCTACAGAGTCGAATTATCGAGCTACAGAAGACAGATGCAGGTGTGTTTCACATCAAGCGCAAGATGAAAGAGCAAGGAACCAAACAATTTCGAGTAGATGAGGAAGGCGTGTTATGGTTCAAGGATAGGTTGGTAGTTCCGAAGGATAGAGAGCTTAGAAACCAAATCATATCCGAAGCTCATTCCTCTAAACTATCTATTCATCCTGGTAGTAGTAAAATGTATCATGATTTAAAGCCTCGATTTTGGTGGACCAAAATGAAGAAGGAGATAGCCGCTTATGTGGCTAGGTGTGACACTTGTTGTCGGGTCAAGGCGGTACACATGAAAGCTGGATTACTTCAGCCACTCTCTATTCCAGGTTGGAAATGGGAAGAGATAAGTATGGATTTTATAGTTGGACTCCCTACCACTCAGAGGAATTTTAACTCAATTTGGGTAATTGTGGACCGACTGACCAAGTCGGCACACTTCATTCCGGTCCGCATAGACTTTCGTCCAACCGACTATGCGGAGTTGTACTTCAACCAGATAGTCCAACTTCATGGGATCCCTCGTACTATTGTCTCGGATAGAGGACCACAGTTCACTGCTCGCTTTTGGGAGCACTTACACGGATTATTAGGGACTAAGCTCATAAGAAGTTCTGCCTATCATCCGCAAACCAATGGGCAAACTGAACGAGTGAATCAAATCTTAGAAGATATGTTGAGAGCTTGTGTCATCTCGGCTAAGGGCTCATGGGAAAAATGGTTACCCCTAGCTGAATTCTCGTACAATAATAGTTATCAAGAGAGCATAAAGATGGCACCGTTTGAAGCTTTGTATGGCCGGAAGTGTAGAACCCTGTTGAACTGGGTAGAAGCCGGTGAAAGGAGATATTATGGAATTGATTTCAGTTCAAGAAGCCGAAGAACAAGTCCGTACTATCCAAACCCACATGGCCGCAGCTCAAGCTAGGTAGAAAAGTTATGCTGATCGACGTAGAAAACCTATTGAATTTGAGGTTGGAGACTTCGTTTATCTGAAAGTCTCACCTATGAAAAGTGTCCAACGCTTTGGTGTGAAGCGAAAGCTTGCACCGAGATACGTGGGTCCATTTGAAATCATTGGACAAAGTGGTAAAGTGGCGTACAAGATTCAATTACCTCCTGAGATGAGTGCTATCTTCAATGTCTTTCATATATCCCAATTGAAGAAATGTCTTCGCGTCCCTGAAGAGAGAGTTCCATTGGGGGATATCGAGTTAAAATCTGATTTGACCTTTGAAGAAAAGCCGAGTTCGAGTGATTGACACTCGTGAGCGAGTGACTCGGAGTCGGGTAGTCAAGTTCTATAAAGTCATGTGGAGCAATCAGGGTAGTGAACGCGATGCAACGTGGGAAAGGGAAGACTATTTGAGGGATGGTTATAAGGAATTCTATCAACAATGGTACGCTTTTCAAATCTCGGGACGAGATTTTTATAAGGGGGAGGGCTGTAACACCCCTAGGTGTTTAGCTTCCACATTTGCACTGCATTTCATGAACATGAGCATCATGCATCCCTTCGTGAACTTATATCACATGAAACATGATTTCGAAACATTGCAACATGTTGTATATTTCATGTGTGTTGTCTCTTTTATGAAATGTAAAGTGTGCAACACTTGAGTGCAACATGTGCCACTCACTTAGTGAAACAAGATTAGTTAATACTATGCAACAAGATCATGAAACATGTGAAACATGACTATGAAACATTTGCAACATTTCTTAGTGTTTTTCATTGTTTCAGTACATACCTTGATTGATTCTTGTGTGACCAATGCATGGTGTGGCTAGAAATGCTTGTAAGTAACTTAGTTACACATAGAATGTCTTTTGGAACATTGTTCATGTTGGTCACTTTGACTAATTAGGTTTCCAAGTCATGGTTTGACCAAATTTGACCAACGAACCCTTTTGTTTGACTGTTTAAAAAGTGTGGCTTATGATGTTTGCATGTCTGAGCAACCTAAAGCAAAGATGTAGAGAATTATGTAAGGAACAAAAGTTATTTTATGGCCATCTCATGAAAATGAGCACAACATGCTCAAAAATGGCCCACAAGTCAGCTTGATGGTGGATTCAACATTGAAAAATTGTTTAAGTGTTGGAACTGCTTTTTAGTTTCATGAAGACGACTTTGGAGCCATGTAGATTGAAATCTATGGCAAATTAGCTCGAGCTCCAATTAGCAAACTTGTAGTACTCACGTAGGTCTCCAACTTTGTTAATTACAACTTAACCTGGATCGCCATGGATTAAGAGATCTATTGGCGACAAGTTTCGCTGTCAGTCGGACTGGATGAACTCTGAATCGCGTTTTCAGAAAACCTTCAGTGAACATGGCCGACCGGTTCAGAAAGGCGATGACGCGTGTGTGCCGCGCGTCGCCGCTCGCCTGAGCACGCTGGCCACTGCGCCGTGGACGCCCTGGCACGGTCAGCCGCGTCTTGAGCACCCCGCGCGCCTGCCCGACGCACTCACCCGCTCCAGTTCGCATTTCTTCGCCTCCACCGCGCGCTGCGCCAAGCAAGCAGCCGCTCCGCCATTGCCGCTCCTGCTTCGCCGTCGCCTAGCTCTCGCACCACCGCAAAAACGCGTCGGCCAGCTTGTCTGGAGCTCCACCGTGTTCGCCTCTCCGTCCTCCACCGTTTAGCCGATCCACTCGAGCTTAGGTAAGGTCGCTGTGACCGTTTCCACCACCGCCGCCATGGCTGAGCATCGCCGGAGATGGCGCTCACCAGTGGCCAGCGCACCACCGCACCATTCCTCCATCCCTAGCCCTCGTCTCGTCTTCCCCATCGCTTGTAGCAGCTCCTGTGAAGACCTTACCGACCAAGCCGGTCCGGTCATGCCGGAACGCGGCCGCGCACCGCCGTGCGCCATGGCAGGGCCGCCGTGCGCCATGGCCGGCGTGCTTTGGGGCTGCTAGGGTCTAGGCTTAGGGGGGTCAATCCACGCGGGGGAACTTGGGGAGCACGCCGGTGCCGTTGAATTTCGCCGGAGGAGCCGCCGTCGGCGAGCCTCGCCGTGTGCCGCGCCGTCGCGTGCGCCTCCTCTGTTTCCGTCTCGCTGACGGGTGGGGTCGGCTGACACCGGGACCCGCACGTCAGTGGCTGTGCTGTCTTAGGGCTAGTTCAAAAATGCAGTTTTGAATGCTGATTTGTGATTTTTGTAACTCCCAATTGGTAGATCCAAATTGAGTACTTCCAATTTTGTTAGACTCACAGTTAGGTCTAGTATTTAAGAAAAATATGTCTTGAGCACTTTATGTAGAAATTTTGGATGAATTAAATAGGAACTTGAAAAGTGTTTTTGAATGCATGCAAACTTGTTTAAATCATATCTTGAGTTTCCTTGATCCAAAAATTGTGAAATTTTGTGGGTAAGCTAGTATTGCTTAGTAGAAGCTCTGGTTAAAATTTGAGAGACATTGCATATGTAGTTTTTGAGTTATAGAATTTCCTTTTATCTTTGGTAGATACTTGCGTGAATTTTTGTAAATTATCTATGAATCCTATGGCCATGAAACTTGGTAGGTAGTATCTTGGTACCTTATAGATGCTAGGAAAAATATGAAATCTGTTGCTTGACACTTTTCACTAAGGTTTCCTAATTATGCCATTTTAAGCCATTCTGCCTTACCATTTTTGTGTAGGCTGTTGTACTTACTAAAATGGTGTGAAATTTTTATGGTAGTCTACTTAGGGCATGTAGGGTCTACTGTAATTTTTGTAGATTTAATGGTGTAGCTTTCATATATGTTTACTATTTCCTATAATTAATTAAATAAATTAAGAAAGGTATTAGAGGAAATGTTTTGGGAATGAACACCCTACTTTCTGGTGTTCTTGTGATATGTGTGACATGTGAGTAGATTTAGTGTTGTCCAATTATATGTTTACCTCATGAGTTACTAAGTATTTCGTTTGCATTATGTCCCTCTGGACAGATCTGGGGACTTTAGAAAGCTCCCCATGATATTTTGGTTTTCTGTGATTGTAATGAATACAAGAGTTGTAGATAATCTATGTATCTAGCTCCTGTCAAAATTTGAGGGCATTTGGCCTAGTAGTTTAGAAACTACAGCTGTTTAAAGTTAGGTTCCAGTCTTTGCTTATTCTCTGCCTTGTGAGGACAGAGTTCTGTTGATTTATGAGTTCGACCTGGTAAAGGTTTGAATCATGCTTTGAGGTCTGAAAATGTATTGTAGACAATTTTATAAGCTTTCCAGATTGTCTTGTTGCATATCATTTGGATTTATAAATCTCCAGTTATGGCTAGTTTACTGTACTGATACATAGTCTCCATTTGGTTGTAATACAAATGCTTGAGTGTATGCTTGTGCAATGTTCTCATTGATTGTTTAGGGGTTAGCCTAACTTGAGAATATGCTTAGGTGCAGGTGCTAGGTCATTAACGGAAGATGAGCAATTATACCTTAGGTTGTATAAACGTGGTAAGTGAAAGTGATTTGAATAGGGCTTAAGTTGGAATATGCAAACTACAGCGAACATGTGCATTCCCCGAGCATCCCCGACATTCGTTCATGTGCATCCATGATATTTATCTTGCGTATTCATGCAATAGGTGTGCCGGAGGGAGTGACGTTGCTGGAGTTCGAGGGAGCCAACCAGGAGGAGGAACCCGAGGTGCAGGAAGCCGACAAAGCAGTCGCCGCAGAGGAATTGCCTGAGTGCCCTGACCACCAGCCTTCCTCATTCTTGAAAGGCAAGCCCCGAAGCATATTAAGCCTCTCATGTTTTTACAAATACATTGAGTATCTTTTATTGTTGATGATGCATTAAGTATATGAATTGGTTGGAACCAATTGCTGCATTATATATCCTTCCTTGTCTAGATATCGCACTGTAATCCTATTTAAGTTCAGGAACATGGTTAAATGCTTAGCCATGCTTAGTGCGGTAGAAGTAAGGTGATTTCCTGTCACCTACGAGCTTTAGGATGAGGTGGATCACGGTTGGCTATATTTGCTATCGTGGAAAAGAATCATGTGAATAATGAATTAAGACCGGGTGGGGTCTTGTGTAGGTTTGAACATAGTGACTCCGTCTGAGTCGTTTAAGGACCGATACGCTGTACGTCCTCATGTCATGTTGAACGCAGCCTAACACTTAGCTGGTCGGATAAGTCGTTCCAACCGCGAAGCCTAGTAGCTCGACTCAGGCCGGGGACGTGAGCAGTGGAGACATTCTGGAGGTAGTAAGGATGTGCAGAGAGCCATTGGCATAAGTCCAAGGCAGGTTAGAGTCCCGAACAACCTTGGCAGAGTGGTTCTCTGAGAATGTCGATCTGTTCGGACTCGTGACTCCTGAATCGTACCAAAGGTGACTTGTTGCGACCCTGATGGGGGAAGCATGGTTTGTGTTTAGGAATACCCCTCCAGCTGGATAGGAATCAATTCGAATCGTCGTCTCTCCCGGATAGTGAGAACTTGACTAAGCAGCGGCAACGTAGATTCAATTAATTTAACGATATGGTTAAATGGATGATGATAAGGTTGCCACAATGAATACCTGATATGGTTATTAATGTTTGCACCCTAATAAAATGATTGCTTAGTACAGGTGCTAATATAGATGACAGGTTAATGGCTAAAAAGTTACTGCTAGTTTAGGTTAAGAGTTGATCATTATTACTTATGCGTTTCTGCAAAAAGAAAGTGTCAGCCAGCTCCACTACATTAAGCTATGCATAATCCTTGGTGTCATTTGTTTGGTTTTCGACGGGTAAGTCTAGCTGAGTACATTCCCGTACTCAGGGTTTATTCCCTCTTGTTGCAGATGACCTTCTATATCAGGGATTCTGTAAGTATTGTCTCCACCCGACGGGTGATGAAGACTAGATCATGGGCATGATCTCTGTTCTCTTATCTGAATGCTTTTGCGGTCTGTGATTAGCAAACCAGTATGTGTATTTGAACTCGGTGTGTGAGTTAAACTATTTGCTTCCGCATGTTTACAAGACTTGTTTTGTAATAACAATGACTCTGTGATGATGTAACCTATTTGCGAACGTATGCAAAATGTTGTAACGTATGATATGTTATGTTGAATTACTGTGATCTTGGTTATATGCAAGTTGGTTTGAAATCCTTCGAGATTTTGGTTGACTACCGGGTTTATATGGGCTCAAGTTCGAGAATTTGATCGTTTCGACGATTGTTTTTGTACTTGTGCTCTTATAAATTGGTCGGTTCTGTGACAGGACTCATCTGCCAGGTGTGTGGAAAGGAGGGACACCCGGCCTACCGCTGTTTCAAAAGGTTCGATGCTTCAGTTACAGGTCCACCGCAGAAGTCTGCTTCAGCCGCCATGTCGTCTTCCTATGGAGTAGACACCAATTGGTATATGGACTCGGGAGCCACCGACCACATCACCGGTGAGCTTGATAAGCTGTCGGTGCGTGACAGGTATCACGGAGGAGACCACATCCACGCCGCCAATGGGTTAGGTATGGAGATTTCACATGTTGGTCATAGTGTTGTGCAATCCCCATCTCATAATATTCATCTACATAATGTTCTTCATGTTCCTGCTGCTAGTAAAAACCTAGTATCTGTTAATCGTCTTACACGAGACAACAATGCCTTTGTTGAGTTTCATCCTGATCATTTTTTTTATAAAGGAGGCGGTGATGAAGAGAACGCTCCTCAGAGGCAAGGCTGAAGGAGTCCTCTACCCTATCAAGTCCATCCCGCATAGGTCGTCACCAAATAAACAAGCTCTTGGAGCCGCCAAGCCTTCTGCGTCCATCTGGCACAGTAGGCTAGGTCATGCATCTACTACCGTCGTTAATCAAATTCTTAGTCGCCATAAGTTATCTTGTGTTCAGGATGTGAACTTTAAACATGTGTGTGATTCGTGTCAAAGGGGCAAGAGCCATCAGTTGCCCTATCCAAAGTCAACTAGTGTGTCGACTAATCCTTCGGAACTTATTTTTTCTGATGTTTGGGGACCTGCGCCAACTTCTATTGGCCTTTTCAATTATTATATGAGTTTTATCGATGATTACTCTAAATTCACTTGGATCTATTTACTTCGTCACAAATCCAAAGTTTTTCAATGCTTCCGTGATTTCCAGAACCTAGTTGAGCGTCAATTTGACAAGAAAATCCGTGCTATGCAGACTGATTAGGGAGGGGAATACAAATCCCTCAACTCCTTTTTTAAGCGAGTAGGCATTCATCATCTTGTATCCTGCCCGCATGCCCACCAACAGAATGGAGCCGCCGAGCGCAAACATAGACATATTGTAGAAATGGGGATTACTTTGCTTGCTCATTCATCCATGCCACTGAAATTTTGGGACGAAGCGTTCCTCACTGCCGTATTCTTGATAAATCGCCTACCTTCCAAAGTCATTAGTGATGACACACCTTTCGGCCGGCTCCATGGTCATGAACTAGATTACCAATTTCTTCGCACGTTTGGTTGTGCGGTGTGGCCAAATCTCCGCGCCTACAATAGCCGCAAACTCCAATTCCGCTCTAAACGCTGTGTCTTTCTTGGCTATAGCAAATCTCACAAAGGGTTCAAATGTCTTGATCCAAGTGAAGGCAGGATCTATATCTCCCGTGATGTTGTCTTCGATGAAGGAATTTTTCCTTTCTCTTCTCTCCATCCAAATGCTGGTGCAAGACTCCGCGCTGAGCTTCAAGTCTTGCCCGACATCCTCCTCAATCCATCCATGTCATTCCCGGATGCACAAATACGTGATCAGCATTTAATTTCTCCTAACCAGACTAATGCTTCCTTGAGTGGCTGTGATTCTATGCAGGGTGCAGAAAAAAATTTGGATGAAAACCGTGAAAGATCGGTTGAAAATTCAGTTCCAATGCCTCCATATCACATGTGTCGTGGTGGAGGAGGCAGCGCGGGTTCCCAAGATGCTTCTCCTGGCATCAACAGGGGATCGGGCTCAGCATCGCCGTCGGGATCGTAGCCGCAACAGCAGAACGGATCGGGGGATTTGTCTGCGGGATCGTCTGCGGATTCCACGGGGCCGCACGTCTCTCCATCGTCCCCTATGTCCGTGCACCCAGATCCGGTCGAGGGGGGACACCAACAATCTCTTGACGGTGATGCTGTGCTGTTGAGCGGATCCAGTGTGGCATCCAGCGGATCCGATGCATCCACTGCCCCTACATCCTCAGCTGTGGCAGATTCATCTTCACCTCAGATACCCACAACACGACTGTAGCACGGTATCACCAAGCCCAAGATACATACTGATGGAACAGTAAGGTGGGGAATGACTGCTTCTACTGTACCAGAAGAGCCTCGCAATGTTGATGAAGCCTTCAGTGATCAGAGGTGGATCTCGGCAATGGATGTTGAGCACCAAGCATTACTCAAGAACAAGACGTGGCATCTAGTGCCACCACCAAAGGGCAAGAACATCATCAGTTGCAAATGGGTGTACAAGGTGAAACGCAAGGCTGATGGATCCATTGATAGGTACAAGGCACGGTTAGTCGTAAAAGGATACAAGCAACGTTATGGGATAGACTACGAAGATACTTTTAGTCCTGTGGTTAAGGCAGCTACCATCCGCTTAGTTCTATCCATTGCAATGACTAAGGGATGGTTGTTACGACAGTTGGATGTACATAATGCTTTTCTTCACGGAATCTTGGATGAAGAGGTGTATATGCATCAACCACCAGGGTATGAAGACAAGTCTCATCCTCACTATGTGTGCAAGCTAGACAAAGCTCTCTATGGTTTGAAGCAAGCCCCACGAGCTTGGTATGCTCCGCTTTGTGCAAAATTGCAGTCCTTGGGGTTCATCCCATCTAAAGCGGACATGTCATTATTTTCCTACAACAAGAGTCATGTTGTGTGTTCGTATTAGTGTGCGTTGATGACGTCATAGTGGCAAGTTCATCTCCCGAAGCCACAAATGCACTACTCAGCGATCTACAGAGTGACTTCGCTTTGAAAGATTTGGGAGACTTGCATTACTTTATGGGAATAGAAGTAAAAAAGGTGAAGGAAGGGTTAGTACTCACGCAACAAAGGTATGCAGCAGATATCCTTGCACGATCTGGATTGGACAAGTGCAAAGTCATCGATACACTCATGTCAAGTACAGAAAAGCTGAACGCTGTAGAAGGAACGGTACTAGGGCCCAGTTTAGTTCCAAATTTTTTTAGCAAAATAGGTACTATAGCATTTTCGTTGTTATTTGACAAATAGTGTCCAATCATAGTTTAATTAGGCTTAAAAGATTCGTCTCGTGGATTTCGTCTAAACTGTGTAATTAGTTTTATTTTTTATTTATATTTAATGCTTCATGCATGCGTCCAAAGATTCAATGTGACGGGGAATATGAAAAATTTTGCAAAATTTTTTGCAAACTAAACTGGGCCTAGGGCCAGATGACTCAACCAAGTATAGGAGTTTGGTTGGAGCAGTATTTGACACTTATCCGACCTGACATTTGGTTTGCAGTAAACATAAGTGTGTCAGTATTTACATGCGCCTACAACAGTTCACTGGAGTGCGGTGAAACGTATTCTCAGGTATGTGCGAGGAACTATGAATCTTGGGTTACGAATTGGAAACTCCAAGAACATGATTGTCAGTGGTTTCTCGATACCGATTGGGCTGGCTGTGTTGACGACAGGAGATCAATCGGTGGGTTTGCAATATTTCTGGGTGACAATCTTATTTCCTGGAGTGCTAGCACCGGTCTGCAATATTTCTGGGTGACAATCTTATTTCCTGGAGTGGTAGGAAACAAGCGACTGTTTCACGTTCTAGCTCCGAGCTCAACCTGCAGACCGACAGCGGGCAGGCGGGCAGGACCAGGACGGCGAGGAATTGAGCGCCCCACCATGCACCTCGTAGCTATCGTCAGAAAGACAAGGCCGCTGACAGGACATTGGCTGGCCTCGGCCCTCGCCCGGAGGAACTGAAGCATCACGTCTACTATCCTTGACGCGTCTCGGCCGGGCGTCGTGACACAGGATCGCGCGCGGTCTCGGATAGATATGGGTCATGGGTGGATTGCTGCTATTTCCTGTTGCAGTGGCACGCACATGCTTGTGGTGCTCGCTCGCAGTCGCCGTCGCCGTCGCAGTCGTCTCTCTCTCGCAGAGAGGGGATTCGAAAAGTCCGCCCGCCGCACGATCGGTGCCTGCTTAACCGGAGACAACAAGACTGTGCTGTGCGTGTTCATTGCCAATGCCAAGGGAATGAGTGAATACAGTGCAGTGCGTGCCTGGCCGGTTCTGGTTCGTGTCGTCGCATGAAGACTGAGCCCTCTCCGATCATCGAGATGGTACTAAAACATCGCCTGCACTATTATTGCCGTGGTCGTGTGTACTCTCGTGAAGCCGTGAAGGATCGAAGGCACGAAGAAGCCATCATCTCGCCCGCGCCACCTGACCCGAATCGAATGCGTTTGTTGACGGACAGACGTACGAACATGGCTCGGAGTTGGAGCGACCATGCATACCGCATACGGCCATACGGGGAATCTAAGTTGGATCTAGTATAGCCATTGACGCGGCGACGCAGACTCACGTATGTACGTATGTACGTACGAGAGGTCACGCTAGATACGTACCAGTAACGCACAGGCAGAGAGGTCAGAGACTCAGAGGACCAGATAAATGTCGTACGGGAGTACGGGACTACTAGAACGACTGAGCCCTTGTTTAATTAAATTCAGGGTGTAAACGGCCTGTTCGCTGGTTGGTTTTTGGACTGGTTTGGGCTGGCTGATGCTGGTTTGTTGTGAGAGAAAAATATTGTTGGCTGACTGGTTTGGGCTGGCTGAAATCAACAAGCGAACATGGTGAAAGTTTCCGTGGGTTACGTGGGGTGTCATATGGGGATATCGCATATGGTGTTCGGATACTAATAAAATACAAATTACATCGTTAGTGATCCACGAGACGAATTTATTAAGCCTAATTAATCCAGCATTAACACATGTATTACTATAGCACTACATTATCAAATCATGGACTAATTAGATTTAAAAGATTCGTCTAATAAACTAGTCGTAAACTATATAATTAGTTATTTTTTAATCTATATTTAATACTTCTATCAAAACATTACATGGGATAGGAAGTAAACTCTACCGAGGAACTGAAAGAACTAGGGCCTGCCCTGGGATCGTATCATGGGAAAGCCAGAAAGCACCGAGCAAGCATGAATGCGACAAACGGAGAGGGCTGACGAACAAAAGAAAATGGCATCAAATCAGCGCTGCTATGACATAGTAAAAGCAAAGAGTGAGACTGGAAGAGGACGAGAGATCTCTGCGCCGGCCAAAGAGAATGTATTCTCGCATTTCAAACTCATTTTTTGTAATAAATCTATTTAACCATACTCTAAATAATTATAAATAACAATCCATACAGCTATAATATTTTTTTATGTCTCAATACTTCATATACAAGTTATAGTATCTAATATTATGTACAAACTCATACCATAGACGACACACATATATGCATATATTGTGTGTAAGTTAGATCTACATCTATACGTAGAAATACGCATGTGATTGAGGAGTACTTGATGATCATCAAACTCCAAACGTGATGGACAAGACAACATGACCATTTAGAACATCCTCCATGTTTGAGACTGCAAAGGACATGCACACTTGATACAACAAGTACATAGACTGTTCGTTTAGGCTGTGGCTTGTCGTAAATGGATCGTAAATTTTCAGTCAAAATAAGTATTTTTCTCTCACACAAATCAGTCCAACAGTACTTCTTTACGAACCAGCAATGATACGAAGTAGCCAACTGAATAGGCGGACAAGTTGTGTAGTATCCACGATTATGGACCGCCGAAGTGCAGCGGTGGCTGCCAATGCAGTAGCACGAGCTCATTGGGCATCGGCGGCAGTAGTATGGGGGATGTTTTATTTTATTTTATTTTATTTTTGTTGATTTTCACTGTCGGTTTGTAACCGGTGGTGATGAACTTCAGTTTTTCATGGTCCACTTTCACTAGCGCCTTTTAAAACAAGCGGTGATAGGGGGTTAAGGGCTTGCGGCGAAAATAATTGCGTAGGAATGACATATTGTTTAGGAAGACTAAGGTGAAAAATTGTAAAGTAAAAAAAGTTCAGCTGTGGATGAGAAAAAATATATTTTGACATGATATTGCAAAACTAAACAAATATCAGTAGTACTCTCTCTGTCCAGGAAAATATGCAACTATGAATTACGTGTCAGATAAATTTGTTAACGTTTGACTAAGTTTTTAGTGAATAATATTCATATTTATGACTCTAAATTAATTTATTATAAAAATATATTTCATATTTGATCTAATGATATTTATTTGATGTTATAAATATTTATAGTTTTTTTATCTATAATCGGTCAAACATGATATACTAAAGCATGATACTATAATAAAGGCCCTATTCGTTTCGCTGAAAAAACCAGCCAAAACACTGATTCTGTTGATTTGTTGTGAGAGAAAAATATTTTTTTAGCTGAAAAAACAAGTTGAAAAAAAGAATCATATATTTTTCGGAGAGAATAGTAAAAAACAGTTGTTGTACAGTGGGAGTACTCCCTCCGTCCCACAAATAAATGCAATTCTTGGACTTCTATGATTCCTATTTGACCGTTTATCTTATTTAAAAAATTTAAATAAATACTATTTATTTTATTATGACTTATTTTATTGTTAGAGATATTTTCATAATAATTTATTTATTTTATTATTTACATAAAAAATTTAAATAAGACAAATGGTCAAACAGTAATCGTAGAAGTTAAAGAATTGCGTTTATTCGTGGGACGGAAGGAGCAGCTGGCTTTCTCCAAACCCCTTCCCTCTCATGCACACTGCACAAACTCTCAAGGAAACCACGGACTGTACGGGGCCCTAGGCTCCATGGCTCCATGCTTGTCTTCGTTCTGGCTCACGTACACTGTCACGCGGTCACACCCACCCCAATGGGCGATCCATCGATTAGGCTGCTGCACGGACACGATGGCCGTAAGCCGGTGATCACACTGGGACCCCGCAT
Organism: Miscanthus floridulus; assembly: GCF_019320115.1. Classification (NCBI taxonomy): domain Eukaryota; kingdom Viridiplantae; phylum Streptophyta; class Magnoliopsida; order Poales; family Poaceae; genus Miscanthus; species Miscanthus floridulus. Next base: position 92,029,814 of record NC_089595.1, on the reverse strand, counting down.
CCATGCATGCACCCACACACAACGAGACACGGACACGGCAGTGCCCCATGGGCCATGTCCTGGCATGCCTGCCTGCCTCGGAGATCGCGTCATGGGCTCGACGGGAAACTCGGGCGCCTCTGCTCCACACCTTCTCTCCCAGAGATCTTGGGCGTCCCCCTGTGAAGCCTGTGAGGCTGGACTAGAGTGACTGCGACCGTCCAAGCGCCGCACTGGCCAATGCGCGCGCACGGTGGTGCCGTGCAGTGCCAGGAGTGAAGGCATGCAGCCAGCCAGCTAGCTGTCGCTCGCTGCGAGACGTCCGTGACCGGCCGGTCGCTGAGGCACGGGAGCGCCTGGACGACGACAAGAGTAGCTCCTGGTCCTTGTGCTGCCGGAGCAGGACAGAAACGGTATAGCTCTACATACTTGCACTGTGGGCGTAAAAAACATCATGTTATCTGCAATCGTGACGTTCAGTTCAATGGCCCGAGATTACTACAGCTCGTTTTCTTGGTCATATAAATAAACTAAATATGGCATAGTATACACGTAGAACGAGATGAAAAAAAGTTTCGCACGATGAAATAAGTTTCAGATAGGTATAAAACTCGTTCACACTGTTTGCAACGTCAGAAGTCTTAAAATCAGGGACATAAAACTGCCAATGACACTGAGAAAACCTCTGACCGAGGGCGGGCAAATCACCAAACACTCCGCCGTACGTGTAGGTTTCCGGAGCTCTGAAGTCTGTGATGCATGATTGGTCTGTCTCGCTCCGTGCCTGCCGTGCGCGCGTGGCAGCTGCGAGTAACTCGACGTCATGCATCCACCGCGGTCCGCGGCACATATCACACAGTGATCAGTCATCAGTCGACCGAGGACGTACGCGTACGTGCGAGCCAGCCCAGCTGGGGGGTGGGGGACTTGAATGGCTGACCGAGGGTACGGGTGCGGTGCACCAGGCGTCCCCTTGAGCTTGAGGCCTTGACGGCCGAGGCCCCGCCTGGGCGCCATGAATGAATGAGAGGTGGAGCGAGCAAGCGCGCAGAGAGTGCAGCAATGGCGCACAGTGCCGCTAGCGGCTGCATGGGGCCGGTCCCGTCCACGTGCCCGGTACTGTTGCTCCACTATGCCTCGTCGACGCCTTGCCAGGGGTCAAGACCCAGGACGTACGATGACGCCGTGTACGTACGCTGGCCTGGGCTAGGGGCTAACCTAACTCCGGTGACGATGCTACATCGGCACCACAGATAAGCCTACAGTACCAACGAAAAGCTCGACCACGGACACGGAGGCCTCGTTCCTTCGTCCAGTGCAGTACCAGTAGACGTGATAGATGGACGTGACGTTAAATGGAAACAGCAGGGACGTCACACCTCCAGACCACCTAGCAACACTCCGTTTATTCGATCGTATCAGCCATATTTGATGGGCTTCTAAGCCTAGTATTAAAGTCGACTGATAAATAGTCTAATATTAAAGTCGACTGATAAATAGTCTAGTATTAAAGTCGACTGATAAATAGACTGAAACTAATTTATTATGAAAGGAAAATACTGTGACTGATAAGTTTAAATGAACAATCCCATCAGCTATAATACAGTGTTTTTCTCTTACAGCAAAACAGCATAGTATCAGTCGACTTATAAGCCACAGAAACGATCGAGATAACATGCACTCAGGTAGGATGACAAGCGCATTATGTATAGCTCAGCTGCAGAATCTACTACACCAGTACAGTACGAACACACGTATGTACACCGTATCGGAAGGGGTTGGGGGTTTTTTCTATGCCTGCATGAGGAAATCTTCTGGTTAGTGCAATGTCTCGGAGCAGTCGTACCCTGGTAGGTGCAGTTTTTTTTTATCGTAATCTTTTGGGTCGCAGCGACCGTATCTGGCCCGTATAGCCGGTAGCCTTGCGCCCTTGCCCTCTATCGGGACGTGACACGCGTCCCCTCCCGTGACCGCGACTGATACCCCCCTCGACGTGACGACCGTATCCCGGGGAATCTACGTGACAATCCTCGCCCCCCGCTGTACTGCACTGCTCCCCTTGGAGAGGGGAGAGCGAAACCGTCCCACATGTCATTGGCAATAGCACCGGGCCGGGCCCAGAGGGGTCCCGTGACGGAGACGGGCCTGGGCCAGCGCTGCGCAATGTTGCGTCGCGTCGGTGGTGGGACCCAGACGGATGCCAGATTGTGTATTTGGGGGTCCAATTATTAATGGGCCATCTGGGGTCGCTCGCGCTCTCCTGCACCCCATCCCCGTTGGTTGATGCGTACTCCTCCCAACGCGGAAGATTTCCATTTATACCGGATCTAGGCAAACCCATTCTATTGTCTTCTTTCTAGTACTCCGTATTTATTAATTATTATTAGGATGTTACTTAAATAAAATGATAATGTACACAGAAGTTAAGATACGAGGAAATAGTTTATTTCATTAATTAGAGTGTTAATTAAACAAAATGATAATGTAGCACAAGAATTACGAGATAAGAAAATGGTTTCTATCTGTACTGTGTATATGATTTATCAATTATAGAAGTTATCTCCTTGGAAATGTAATTTCTATGTGTATGCATACTATGGTTTAGCAAGTATACAGCCTGTTCGTTTTGGCTGAAACGATCGTGGATTATTACTGCTGGCTGGTTTGGTGTGAGAGAAAAATACTGTTCTGGCTTATAATCTATGATCATTTACGACCAAGCGAACATGCTGATAGAAACTACCTTGTAGCTTCCAGGTTGGGACTTTAGGGTTGTGTTTTTATGGCAAAGGAGCGCTCCAAATCACTCCAAATCTTGTTCGAAATCACTCCAATTCCTCTCACAAGCGCCCCCTGTTGGAATAGTGCCGCTATTTAAAACGCTAAACTATGCAACTTAGCGGCGTTATAGCACGTAATAACAGCGAAAGTTGTCATAGTGACAAAAATATGAATAACTTAGCGGCAAGTCTGTCCAGCCGCTGTAGCCCACTATTTTTTGTTTGGTACAACCCTCACCCTGCTCCGTCGATCGACCCCAGACCCCACCCCACCCCCCCCCCCCCCCCCCCCCCCCCCCCCCCGGCAATTGGAAAAACCGATTTTATAACAATGTGGCCCCAACGACGCATAGAAAACCGAGACGGATCGGAAGGCAAAAGGACCTGGCTGGCTGGCTCCGGTTTTTTAAAGGAAACTAATAGGAAAGTTAAAAGTTACAGAAAATTTAGTTCAAAAAACTACGGAAATTACGAGAAGACGAAGGAAAGACACCTGTCATTCTGCGCATGACAAACTTCGTTTCCGCGCCTCTGCCCTCTCTGCTCTCATGACGCCACCACGAACACTGTTGCCAACTCGTTTGTCACCACAAGTCGAAGACTGCCGCCGCCCATCCTGCCCGCCATGAATTGGCCCTTCGTGTTCTAGCCGTCGTTCGCGATCGCCAAGACGTCGGGACTGGAGACACCGCTGCCGTTGGGAGCTCAGCATGGTGATCCCCGATCCTGATCCTGCGACAGCGCTGCTGCTCTTTGGACCTGGAGACCCGGAGGGTGAGCAGGCCAACAACGAGGAGTTCATTTTGCTATCCACGATTAGCTGCTTGTTGTTCATGCGCCGGTGCCAGGTGCTGTTTGACGAGTCTAGCATGTTGCTGCAGATGCTTGTGGTGATGCAGGATCGACGAGGTGCAGGTATAGGTGCTGACAGTAAAGCTTTGGCACTATTGTATCTCTCACGATTTCTGAATAATCCATAATGTATATAAGACCACCATTGCATATGCTTTCGTGGCCAGCCTGTTAGCTTGCATCAGAGCCGAGAGCCAACATCTCCTGTCTATCTCTCCACGTCAACATTTGCTTGGCTATAAGCGAATTATTGTACTTGCTCTTATATTGTTGTTGCTAGTGCCCTGCGTCAAGGGCTGTCGGGGGTTATGATATTACGAGCCTTAGAGAAATTTGAGCAGAGCCTACAAGCAAGCTCGTAAACCAAAATTTAAGGGTTCAGTCTAAAAACAAAGATTTAATAGGACTCCTAATTAGGCCCTCAAAAGTAGTAGGCATTCAAATTCTCTCCAAAGGCGCTCGTTCCTTGTGACATTGGAGGAGGCCACCTACTTCTCTTAGTTTTGGCGGTTTATCTCCCCACCCCAACTAGAATTGTGATCGACCGAGCTCGATACAATGCTGCCCTGACGCCCCACCCAACACGCCGCCACCTAACGCTTCTGCGACGGCTCCACCAGTTTGGGCCTATTCCCCTGACTCCAGCCCAAGCGGCTCTACCTTCACCCTATCCTCTTCCCACGGCACCCTGTCTCCTCTGTTCTGCCTCCTTGTGGCATTCTCGCTGGAGCAGAGGTGGTCTCTCCTCATGGTGCCTACCGTCTGACCTCTTTCGCCGCCTCCTCTCTTGATGGGAATTGATGCCTAGCTCCTCTCGGCGCCTCTGCCTCCACTTGTCTAGATATGGTGCCTGGCCTCCTCCTAGCGTCCTGATCCTTGTCCCGGGACGTGGCTCGTCTCGACGATTCTGCCTCCACTCGTTCGGATTCGGCATCCGTGGCTTTGCCTCCACTTGTCCAGATTCGTCGCTCCAATGGACGCGAGGCACATAGCTCAGTCGATGAAAGCAAGGAGGAGAGGAGAAGAGAGAATGACGGGTGGTCCTTTATGTCAGTGCTGGAATTGGATTTGAGGACTCTGATTTGAGGGCTCCTACTAGAGTAGACACAAAAAATAAAAGCCCATAAAAGTAAAAGAGAGCCATCAAATTAAAAGTAGGGACTCTGATGGGAGGGCTCCCGCTGGAGATGCTCTTACCCTCCAAATAGTGCTACCATACACAAGCCATTTTTCTATTCCTGGGTGTATTGTGTGTGCGCGTGTGGCATATGCATGCATGCGAGTGCATGTGTGGGTGTGCGTGTGTGTGCACGCTCCTCCACATGCGGTAGATCGAACTAGCATATTTCGAGATTGACGAAGTTACTATAGATATTTCACTATCGATATATGGACATGTCGCCTATAAGTGAAACAATACTGCCACACACACAACCAACCGCTATAGATGGATCTCCAAGATTGACAAAGTTACTATAAACGCCATGCTATCAAGGGGCATGTTGCCTACCACTAAACAATAGCGCCATTAAATTTTAAAATAAATTAAGAAAAATACGAAAACTCGTGTTAAATCAAGAATTTAAACATAGGTTAAGGCCACCTTTAGAATAAAGGATAAACATATGAATTTTAGAGGATTTGGAATTTTAGAGGAAAACTAATTAACATGAGGTTGGACCTTATGGAAACTTTTCTTTATATATTTCTCTCTTCTAGTTCTTGTGTTTTTTCTATGTTCCATCTAAAGGCTTGGTAACAAAGTTTGCTGCACTGCAGTCCCCACGATTCCTATGCTTCAGAGATGCCTGAGAAAACGGTTGGGATTCAGGCGACGGTTTCACACCTGCTCCATGTGCCACCGTCCGTCCGTCACCAGCGAGGCAACATGTGTATTTCCGAATCACAGATATGCATGCACGGCACACGCACCCACCAGTTTGGATAAGGAAACGACTGTAGGTGTATTGAGAACACACAACTACGTACGTACTAGACGGCCAGCCGGTATGGATTATCTGTTGTAAAGTTTGTGATTTGTTAATTATTTTTTGTGTTATAAAATATTAAAATTTTATCCTTGTCTTACAATAAAAACAATTATAAATTATTAATTATCTTTGTGCCAACTAAGATCAGATTTTGTCTAGTTTGTGGTTCTGTCTAATGTGCTTTTTATTTTTGGAAAAAAAATGGTAGATTATATCTACAGAAATTGTAAAGAATTAAAACTGTAATTTTAGAATAAACTATATACAATAACCGTCACCTAGAAAAAAACAAAAATTCTAGCACCTGAATTTTAGAAAGTCCCATTGCAAATTTCGTGCAACTCTGAACAACGTGCGTTTCAAAGGAGGCCTAACAGCTTCCGGCATGTATCTAGCTATGCTCATGTCACCACAACGCGCTTATGTGACAAGACTTTGATTCACGATTTGACATTGGACAATGGACGACAAATGATCCGGAGAGAAAGCGGAGGGGTATTTTCTTCTTGCAACGATGGCTAGTCCATCCTACTCGCGTCCTATGTGATCTAAGAGAAAAAAAATCTTCATAAGAATCATGCTTGACCATTTTAGCATCAGTCAACTTTGTTAGGCAACTCCAGTAGCCATGTAGATGTACTATTCGGACACCAAATCAAGATAAGGACCCGTTTGATCCTTTGAATTGAATTTATTCTAATAATTATAATTTATACATAGATTAATTAAGCTAATTAGTTATATATAAAATATATTTGTATATTTATTGTTAGGCATATTGTCGATGTAGAAAGTGACCAACACGTAAATATTTTTAGTTTTGTCGTACGTTGTGATCGGAGGTGGCCTAACACTCAATGACATAAGGTTTGTACTGGTTTCAGGCAACGTGCCCTACGTCCTAGTTTGAGTCGATCGGTGACTTTATTCCTGAGCCCAGATGCTCGAAGTTTACAGTGGGGTTACAAACGAGAAGGAGAAAGATGAGGGGTACAAGAGGTCCGGTCGGACTCTGGTCAGAGGGACCAAAAGCGAAGGGAGGTCTGCTATGTGCTAAGTGTTCGAACGTGTGCTCGTGGTTTGAATCTGGTGGTTCTGCTGTTGTGCATACTAGTGAACTTGATCGATCTGAATCGGAGTCTCCCTCATTGGAAGAGAGCGCATCCCCTTTTATAGATGAAGGGGATGGATTTACAAGTGAGAGGGAAGGAAGTACATATGTTACTAAGTCCTTATTGCCCACGCCGATGGGTACAGGAACGATGGTAGGCGTCTACAATACTATTGAATGTCAGATGCACGTGGGAGGTGGTGTTGTCTTCTTCGGGTATGGCAGACGTCGACGCCTGCCACACTGTTGATACCTGGAGGCATGCAAGGAGTTTTACCATGTTCGCTCGGTACGGTAAATGTCGGCGCCCACAATACTGTCGATGCCCAGAGACATGTGGGGGAGCCTTACCGTATGAAAGTTAATGGCACCCGCAATACCGTAGGGAAAAATATCGGCGGCTACAATACTTTTTGAGTTCTGTTGTGCCAGGAGGGTCGTAGGGTACTGCCTGGCAGGTGCGTAGGGTACGGTCCCTTGAATTACGGTTGGACTTGTGTGCCTTTCTTACTTTCTCTGTCCGTTTTGGTCCTTATCGAGCGGACGTCCCCGGTCGGTTGGTCCTAGTCGGCTCTGATCGTGCCAGTTGGAGAAGAGCGGTGAGCAGGGGTTCGGCGCATCCCCGGTCGGAGACATGGGTCGGAGTCAGAGGCGGTGCTTTGGCCAGGCCTTCCGATCAGAGAGGCCATCCGAAGGCGGGCTGGAGACCGAAGCGAGCGCTCCGGTCGGAGAGGTGGGCCGAAGTCGAAAACAAACGCTGTTTTTCTCGGACAAACCTTCCGATCGGTGATTGGATCGCCCTTCTGGCATATCGTTTTAGGTACTTGAGATAGCCCATGAGTTGCACGTTGTTTACAATGTTGCCTGCTGGGTTGAGCCTTTGTTGGAAAGTCTGTCTGTGAGGGACCCTTGGTTTATGAACCCGACACATATAATGGACATATTTATTTATTGTATTTCTATTGTAGGGAAGTGAGTTGAAGAATATGCTATAAGTTGGAGAATATAATTATAGTATAGTGATCTATAAAATCTATTTTCATCTCTCACACTATGAATTTGAGATAGGCTTATTTGTGAGCTTGAAAAAGTTATGGAATGTCAAATTCTAATCAAATAGCCTAATCCATCATGTAGATTTCAATTCCTCCAAAATAAAGGGATCCAAACAGCCTCTAAAAGAAATTCAACAGAAAGTCAGAAACTAGCATGTCTATGGAAGAGGGTACTAGTAGAACGCACACAACATAACATAAATGAACAACAAATTAGAGCCTGTTGTATCCACTGTGATTATCATAATCAGCTAAAATAATTTAGGGTCTCTTTCATGACAGCTGGATTATTATAATCTGAATTGTGTATAGGATTATTATAATCAGAATTATGAATTATAATAATTAGAATGTTTGAGTCCCTAGATTATGATGATTGATTATGGTTGGTTAAATTGAAAATTTTCTATTTTATCCTTTAGTTTGGTATAAGTTGAACAATTATTTGGGAGGCAAATTGGACTTTCAGGACATATAATCCCCTATAAGCTAGGGCTTGTTTGTTGCATACTTGCAACTTATCTGGGTAACGCTTCCTTGGTAAGCTTTCTGCATTTTAGTATAAATAAGAAGTGTGAAAATAAGTGCGACAAAATAAGCCGCAGAAAATCATATCGTTTTGCTGTTGGTTTTAGCTTATTTTGGCTATAAACAATTTATAAGCACCAAACAAGCCACTGGCCTTGCCTAGACTATGAAATTATAATAATCAAAGATTTTTAATTATAATACTCCATCATATAATCAATCCTATTTGGATAATAATTTAATGTTATAATTTGATTATTATAATCACTGGGATATATAAACATAACCTTAATTATGAACGTTAGGTTATAAAGTGGATTATTATAATCAAAACACTAGATTACAATAATTATATAATCCATCTTGGCCAGCTTTTTGTGATTATGAGTATTTTTCACTTGAACTTAGAATAATCCATGAATCCAAACAACTCTGATTATTATAGTTCATAATCTAGATTATAATAATACTATATGTAGTCAAGTTTATAATAATCTAGTTGTGATCCAAATATGTCCTTATGCATGTCAGAATCCAACCAGATTATAATAATCAAAATAAATAATTTAAAGGTGATCCAAACAACCCTAAATTATGGATTAGATTATAATAATCCAACAACTAAACTATCATCCATATATAATATCATTCATACTATAATCCATAATACATATATATTAATATCATTCTCATTCAGATTAATACAATTCAATTGGAATTCAAACAGATTGTCACATACAACCATGAATAAAACTTGCCCGCATGTGATTTCGACTGTTATATCTTGGGTTGGATTCTAAAAGTGCATATTGTTGACGCCAAATTGAATCTTAGATCACACAGCAGTAAGGGCTAGCATGCCTAAGGTCGCACACGAATTTGCAAGTTTCCCACATCAAAACATGAGTTGGAACCGAGTTGGACTCTAACCGGACTCGGAGTAAGAAAACAGGCTTAGCTAGATCTTGAAACCGGCTCCTTGGACCTCAGGCCAGTTTAAGAGAAACCAACCTATCTGATTTGGGAATCTAGCTAGGCCAGTTCTGGCAGATTGGACAAAAACCCTTCTTCTTTGTCTGGACCCCAAACATGATGATCTAAATGTTATTTTTGACTGTCTTGATGCCTAGAACCTCATGGTGGAATCCTTTACACATGTCACATGTGGTACATGTTTTGTTGTCAACACACACAAATGATTGTATGTGTACTAGCTAGCATTCGGCATACATATATAGTAAAGCCATCGTCGGCCCTAGGCTCCAATCCACCACATCATAGGGGCCCTCCTTATTCCTCTCCGGCAAGATTAGTGGTGGGAAGAAGAAGAGGGGATCCACCCCTCATCTACCGTTAAGTACTTCTTTATGCTTAGTTTGCATAGGTTTAGTCTAAATAAATCTAATAGTGAAATTATCTTGCAATGACTTCAATGATGAACATCAAAGGATTGTCGTTAGGAAGTCAATTTCATCAGCATGAGGGTAGATTGTAGCTACTACTCCCTCCATTCTTTTTTACTTGTCACATTAGATTTGTCCTAAATCAAACATTACTATATATTTGGCCATTCATTTCAAAAATCTAGTTTTATAATATATGAATTATATTTCATGAAAGTATTTTTTATAGTAAACCAAAAGACATAAACCTTATGTCATGAATCTATATATATTTTTTGAAGTAGATGGTAAAAGATATAAATGTTTGGCTTAAAAAAACTAATACAACATATAAATAAAAATGGAGGGAGTTTCTGCAAGGGAAATGATGCTCATAGGCACTTCCCGTGGGGACATTAACTCTAGGTTGTTGACCTCATCGGGTCAAGGATTGGAGGTACCGAATGTGATACATTTCGATCTGGTTCTAGAACATTGGATCCTATGATATGTTAAGGGTTTGGGGTTGGTTAGTGGATTTGGCATGAGGACTGTATTCTAGCTTCGATGTTCGACTGTGATCTATTCATCTACAATATCAACCATATCAATTATACTAGGAAAGAAGATGGTAGAAAAACTTGGATAGAATATTGTTTCTTTTTTATTTTAAAGTTTTTCATATGTGATTTAAGGATATATTATGCTGAGATTTAATATAATTCTTTTTCCTTCTAAAAGAACTATGCTTAGTTTCTCTTGACATGTAGTACCTCTTGATAATTTTTTGAAGCCTGTAATGGGTAACAAAGAAACTATGGAGGGCACTGAGTTTGAGTTATCTTTCCTTAAAGTACAGGCCTATAGCTTAGCCTGAGATATCATCATATTGTCTGCTCTCCACCTTCTTCTTGGTCCATCGAAGCTAAGCCCTCTATTTAGACTTCACCACCTCGACAATCCATCATGTCCTGAGTCTCTAACTTGACCTTCACCCTTGCACAATCTATTGTACCCAAGCCTTGCCTTGGTCTTCACCATCTTAAAATATGAGACTATTCCATATCATGTATTCAATATGGTTATCCTCAAATTGATCTTCTCATCCTCAACTTTTCACTAGTTCAGCCATTGCACACATGCAAATATGCCATCTCCACTCCATTACCCTTTTGTAGCTCAAATAGCTTGTGGACTAAATCACATGTTCACCTCACATGAAACATTATTAGTCTATCTAAGGTTGTCACACGATTATCAAAACCAAACCGAGACTTTCACACGTCTCTTGATACTTTCCTTCTTCATTCTTCTAATTTGATTAATATCAATGCATATTGATCTTCCAAGTCTTTCTCCATATAAGCAAACTAATATTGAGACCATCTTCTATCCAACATATTATCTCCTCACAACTGGAGGGACTGAGTTTCGTCGCCTGTCCCGATCGCTCCGGCTCAAAGACTAGCTCAGTGAGCTCGCTAATGGGTGTGATCGAGCGGAATCTAGGTCCGTCGTTCATGACGGGGTCAACATAGCCCTCTTTTGGCATTCCACTACTCCTTTACCTACAGCCTGGTAGATGCCTAGGTCATTCCGGAGACCGACCCAAGTGGCCTAATGGCCTCCCCTCGATGGAGATTCTATGGGCTTGGCGAGAGGTTCAGGATCGAACGAGAAGGTTGAGATGACCTGATTTGCCAGACCGGGCAAAGGCCGCATGGTGCTCATCTACGGTTTTCTCCCCTGGCTCTGTTCAGTTGCTCATATCGAATGAGGCAAGCCACCGCTTTGTGGCGCAACATGGAGCGTTCTGACGCATTTCGCTGCATGTGCGATGCTTAGTTCCCGAGCCCCCGGGCGGTTCATGCCCTAACCGTCCGGGGGGTTCAGGCGTATGGAATGAAATGCGCGTATAGATGTATGAATGTTTTAAATTGAAATAGAGGGGCTTTTGATAGTGTTTTACCTTGATGACTAGAGTGACGGGGTTCGAAGAGCTCCAGTCGGAAATGTCCGACTGGTACCTGCGCTTGTCAATTGTGGGTTAGCCCTTGTGTGAATAGTTTTGTATTAATGAACACATACTTACCTTGATGACCTGAGAGACGGGGTTTAGAGAGCTTTAGTCAAAAATGTCCAACCGGGACCCGTGCTCGTCATTTGAGACGGAGTTGACATGGCCCGCATGGGGCGCCCCTTCCCTTCTCGCCTGTATCTTAGGTGTGGATACTGAGTGATTCGATCAACTCAGGGGGCCAGTTGGTCTCTCAGCAGAGATTTCCTATGGTGGGGCCTATATGACTAGAGTGACGAGGTTTAGAGAGTTCTAGTCGGAAACGTCCGACCGGTACCTGCGCTTGTCAATCGTGGGTTAGCCCTCATGTGAACAGTTTTGTATTAATGAATACATCCGTGCTGTCCTTGTGACAGAACCACGATATTCGTTCCCTGTGTTTATCTTAGCATAACTTTTGTTTTTTATCCTTTCTTTCTCGTACCTGCCCGTTTGTTCCGTAGGCTGTGACCTTGAGAGCCCGAGGTGTGGCCCGCGAGGCTCAGCTGTTCGTAACCGTAGGAAAAGGCGGGGTGCATTTGGTTGGGAGTAAGAACAGAGTTACATAAGGTAAACACAGGGAATGGAATGTGTTTCTGTTTGGGGACACAGCTGCTTTATCATGCGATAGTAAAAAGAGAGGTAATATTTTAATATTGTACCCTTATGGAGCCCTCGAACGACCCGGGCTGAAAGTGTTTCGGGCAGGGGTGCTCTTACGGGAGCATGTTCTAACTAAAAAGTGGTTTAGACCAAATTTAGGGGAAAAATGACATAGCTGTTCAATGTTCCAAGTGTTGTTGAGAAGATTGCCGTTGTTGTCCTCTAGTCTGTAGGTGCCCGATCGGACTACTTCGGTTACCGTATAGGGTCCTTCCCATGGTGGAGAGAGCTTGTGTTTTTCCTTGGTTGATTGGGTCCTCTAGAGTACGAGGTCACCGACTTCGAGAATCCTTCCTCTGATCTTCCTTTCGTGGTACCTACGGAGGGTTTGTTGGTAGCGAGCAGAGCGGATGACGGTTGCTTCATGGGCCTCTTCGAGTAGGTCGACTGCGTCTTGTTGGGCCTCCGCGGCTCAGTCGCCGTCAAAAGCCTTCACTCTTGGTGCGCCATGGTCGAGGTCGGAGGGCAACACTGCCTCGGCTCCATAGGCCAGGAAGAAGGGTGTGAATCCCGTAGATCGGTTTGGGGTCGTTCTCAGGCTCCAGAGGATTGCTGGGACCTCCGCAACTCATCGCCCAGCGTATTTGTTGAGCCAGTCAAAGATGCATGACTTAAGTCCTTAGAGGACCATGCCATTGGCGCGTTCGACCTGACCGTTAGCTCGTGGATGTCTGACCGAGGACCAGTCGATCCTAATACCGTATCCGTCGCTGAAATTTAGGAACTTTTTTCTGGTGAAGTTAGTCCCGTGGTCAGTGATGATACAGTTGGGAATGCTGAATCGATAGATGATGTCAAGGAAGAATTTGACTACCTCCTCCGACCGGATGTTGGTGATGGGTTTGGCCTCTATCCACTTGGTGAATTTGTCGACCGCTACGAGTAGGTGAGTGAAACCGCCCGGGGCCTTTTTGAGGGGTCCTACCATGTCGAGGCCCCAGACCACGAATGGCCAGGTGATAGGGATGGTTTGGAGCTCTTGTGCCAGCAAATGGGTTTGCCGGGCGTAGAACTGGCATCCCTCACACCTGTGAACGACTTTCTCTGCATCTCGTACTACGATGGGCCAGTAAAACTTTGGTGGAAGGCTTTTCTAACCAGCAACCTTGGGGCCACGTGATGCCCGCAAATGCCACATGAACCTCGAGGAGGAGATCCCTCCCTTGGCCAGTGAGGATACACTTCATGAGTACCCTTGATGGGCTCTGTTTGTAGAGCTCGTCACCGAGTGCAACGAAGGTCTTGGCGCATCGAGCAATTCGTTGGGCCTCCATCCTTTTCAGGTGGGAGAACCTCTTCGAGGATGTAGGCGAGTAGCGGTACTTGCCAATCGGTTTGCCCAGGCGTCAATACGGCCATGCTCGCGGGTGGCGTGGAGGTACTAGGATTGGAGCCCCTAGGTGCTGGTTGGGCATCGGGGTCGGAGCCCCCGAGCACCGGCTGGGCATTGGAGGGCATTTGGGTCGGACCTTCCAAGATCCGAGCAGACGGCTCATGGATGTCATTGATGAAGACCCTGCTTGGGGATAGATCCCGCCTAGCGGCCAGTTTTGTGAGGAAATCGACGGCATCGTTGTCCCTTCGAGGGACGTGATGTAGTTCGATCCCCTGGAATTTGTCCTTGAGCTTGCGCACCTCTTGGCAGTATGCCATCATGAGGGGGCTTTTGTAGGAGGACTCCTTCATGACCTAATCAATGACTAGTTCCGAGTCACCACAGACGTAAAGTCACATAGCGTTGAGCTCGATGGTGGTGCAGAGTCCGTTGATTAGGGCCTCATATTCCACGGCGTTGTTTGAAGCTGAGAAGTGGAGGCGGATGGCGTAACGGAGCCTACTCCCATCTGGGGAGATCAGAACCACTCCAGCTCCTGAGCCAGGTGCCATTATAGACCCATTGAAGTACATTGTCCAGTATTCGTGGGTGACGTCTGGGATTGGTAGCTGGACCTCCGTCCATTCGGCGACAAAATCCGTGAGAGCCTAAGACTTAATAGCAGTGCGGGGGGGTATATCTGATGTTGTGGCCCATGAGTTCAAGAGCCCACTTGGAGATTTGTCCCGTGGTGTCATGGTTGTGGACGATGTCTCCGAGTGGGTATGAAGTGACAACCGTGACTTCGTGGTCGGTGAAGTAGTGTAGGAGCTTCCTGGTCGCCATTAGTACGGTGTATAGGAGTTTCTACACCTAGGGGTACCGGACCTTGGGGTCGGTAAGCACTTCTCCGATGAAGTATATGGGTCACTGCACTTTGAGCTAGTGTCCCAGTTCCTCCCTCTCCATGACCAGGGCGGCGATCACCACATGGTTACTTACCGCGACGTAGAGGAGGAGGGGTTCTCCTCGCTTGGGAGCGACAAGGATTGGGGCCGACGTTAGGGACATTTTGAGGCTGTGGAGAGCCTGCTGGGCTTCCTTAGTCTAGACGAAGGCGTCCATCCTTTTGAGGAGCTTGTAGAGCAGCATCCCCTGTTTGTTGAGCCGGGAGATGAAGCAGCTTAAGGTAGCCAGGTAACCAGTGAGTCTCTGCACGCCCTTGATGTTGCGTATGGGGCCCATGTTGGAGATGGTCGTGATCTTTTTGGGGTTGGCTTTGATGCCGCGCTCGGATACGCTGTATCCAAGCAGTTTCCCCTTTGGAACCCCGAAAACACACTTTTTGGGATTCAGCTTGATGTTGAACCTTTAGAGGTTTGTGAACGTCGCAACCAGGTTTGCGATCAAGTCGCAAGCTTGAGCCGTTTTGACCACTATGTCATCAACATAGACAGCGATCGTTGGTTTTGGCCGCTCGGCCTGATCAGGCTGGTCGAGCGGGTTGATTTGGTCGGCGAAGCATTGGTGCATGCACCTTTGGTAGGTGGCGCTAGCGTTCTTTAGGCTGAAAGGCATGGTTACATAGCAGTATGAACCATATGGGGTGATGAACGAGGTTGCGAGCTGATCGGACTCTTTCATCGTGATCTGGTGATAGCCTGAGTAGGCATCTAGAAAGGAGATGATTTCGCAACCCGAGGCGGAGTCAATTATCTGGTCTATGCATGGTAATGGGTGATGAGGACATCACTCCTTCGGATGTACCAGCTGATCCTCCAACCGTCATGCAAGGTCCAATGACCCGGGCTCGAATGCGTCAACTCAATTTACAGGTGAGCTCGTTCTTAAGCGATCCTTTTCATACTTTTAAGAATAGACTACTACCTAATGATGTTATCTTACTTAGGAACATTGGAGAGGGTCAAGAGGGACTAAAAGGACGTGGAGGAGGTGATGATGACCAACAAGGACGTCCAACACAAGCCGGAGGCCCAGTCCAACAAGAATTCGAGTCTGCCTCGGCCTCTAGGACCAGTCTACCTTAAACTGGTCGTCCAGGATGCATCCGGACTCCGTTTTTGATGATACACATATGGATGGAAAGCTAATTTGATAAGGAAGCCAATCCAAGTGGTTTCATGTCAAAAGCTATTCGGAATCAACAGGAATCGTCGAAACAAGTCAGCGTCCAGAATCTGCCAGGGTGCTGCGACACCGTCTTTTGGTCCGTTGGACCATGTATCGAGTTTGGGCCCATTAGGGGCACGTCCAGGGGTCTTGCACGACCCTAGAGTCTTCATAAACAGCCACCACCCCTCTATTAGGGTTTGGGTTTTGCTTAGATTATTCTGTCAAGAAACAGTTTCGCCGTTCATCGGTTTGTGAGACCCCAACTCGTGAGATTAATCTTTCATCTGCAATTTGGTTGCGTTCTTTCTTGTTCTTGCTCGTGTTCTTCATTGTGCAGGCAAGGATTAGCCTTATTGGCGAGGTCAACCTGGTCCGTGACTTGGTTGATAACCAGAGGAGCTATGGTGCTAAGATTGCAGGGTTCGATCTTTCGATCTGAAGCCAGATCGGTGTGTCATTCTCCGCCACAATGATAGTTACCATCATCTGACAGAAGATCGGGATCCCGTCTCCATTAAGTGGTAATCAGAGCTAAGGTATACCATCAGGTTCACTTTTATTCCCTAGTTTTGAGTGTTTCGCTTTCGTCCCATAGTCCAGTGCCATACTCATTTTTTCCTGTCCTAGAACCTTCCGCGCCATAGCCTTTGCATATTTCAGTTTTAGAGTCCATCGTGTTGAGTTTGTGTCCTAGTCGAGGTCTTGTTGCTGGTTAGGTCATGTTAGAGTACAATTCGTGTGTTTTCCTCCATTGTTTCCATCAAATCTTGGCTGTTGTGACCAATTTTGCACACATTGTTCCTGTTTTGTCCTCTAATTCGGAGCCAATTCTTAAAACTAGTCCAGTTTTCGCATACGAACTCCGTTTTCGACATTCCATATATGCAAATCGATCAAAAAAAAATTTAGATCCGTCCATCCCTACCAAGCTAGGGTTCAGAATTTTTAGATTGGCCAAAAAGTGGTCACAAGATCCTCGTTTCGTGGTCATAAGGTTTTTGTCGATTTTCATCCAGTTTTCTAAAAATTCCACAGGCCACGTTTTACACTTGTTTGAGCTCATATTTTCTATAGTTACTACTTTTGTGCTCCTAAGTAAAGGAAAAATATCAAAAAAATAAAATAAAAAAGTTGAAATTTCCCAAAAAAACAACGATAGCCCAAAAAATAGAAAAAAGAGAGGGGCAAAAGAGGAACAATATCTAGAGGAGCACATAGAGAAGCCCAAAGTGAGCTGTGTTTGTGTGTGCTATTTGGTTCCTTGTTTGTGTTGCTGTTTCCATCCACCATACTTGTTTTTCTCATACCTATCACCTTGCTATCCACCATACTTTTGTCACAACCTGGTACTTGCAACACTTTAGATCAGCAACGAGAACAAGTACTTTGGACTATAATTCAGCATTCCTTTCTGTTACTGACTGGTGTGCTAGATAAACATATTACTCTTTGTTTGCCTTCCAAGCCCCACAAATTCTTTAGATCAGTATAGACAAAGGGTCTTGTAATCTCGGTACCACTACCTCACAGGTATCACGAACCAGCCACCGATTGTACCGCCCACTGCTTGTGTTGGTAAGAACTTGGTAAGAGCTTGGTAAGACACTCCCACTTGCTGTGAAAAGTGACACCACTACAACCACGTAGTTATTTGGTAGGGATAACTTTCACCTATTTGCCCCTGTTTTTGTGTTTTCAATGGCAGGAGGTGAATAGATTGGAGATAACAATCCTAAGGGTTTCAGCGAGTGTGTCAGCCAAGAGCAACTACAAGCTATTATAGAGGATGCCCAAAAAAGGATGAATGAGGCCGTCAGGAAGGCCATCACTGACGCACTCATTGAACTCAACATTGGCAATAGCATGGAGAGATTGGACAAGTGAATTTCCACGCTAACCGACAAGGTTACTGAGTTGGAAACCTTTGTGGTGGGCAACAACGACGTTTCTAGCAGCAACACCGATGGTCAAGACACGGTGCATGATGCCGCTAGAAACATAGGTCGAGCAGCTATCCGACAAGAGAGATTACGGCAACGTCTTCGCCGCAACATGACAGGTATGGGTGGTGTCCACCACCACCACCACCACCGTCAAGGTAATAATCACCATGTGCCCGATGATCCTTATGCTAAGATTAAGTTCACAATACCATATTTTTTGGGTCATTATGATGCTGAGGGATATCTTGATTGGGAGATGACGGTAGAACAAAAGTTTAGTGCCCACCTTGTACCTGAGCAGCATAGAGTTAGACAAGCTACTAGTGAGTTTAAGGATTTTGCCATTATTTGGTGGAATGGGCTAGCTGCATAGGATGCTTTACCTGGTACATGGGAAGAACTTAAGGTAGCTATGCGTGATTGTTTTGTTCCTCCTTCTTACCATAGAGACTTACGTAAGAAATTGATGCATTTAGAACAAGGAGATAAATCTGTACAGGATTACTATGGTGAGCTCCAAAAGAGATTGATGCGCTGTAGTGTTGTGGAGGGAAACAAAGATGCCATTTGTCATTTTTATTTGGGTTTGAGGCGTGAGATTCAGGACATTGTTGATTATAAAGAATTTAACACTGTCAACCAGTTGTTTCAGTTTGCTATGCTTGCAGAAAAGGAATTGTAGGGGCGTGAACAGCAGGGCAAGAGCAAGGTCAACACTAGCACATACACGCCACGCTCGACACCATCTTCAGGGCTGATCAAGCCAACCACTTTTTGGATGCCTCCACCAGCGAGCAAGCGACCAACAGCCTCTGGAGTTTCCGCTACACCTAAGACACCTCCCGCACGACCTTCAGATTCAGGTAAAAATTCTTTGCAGGTGCCTACCAAGAGTTCCTCATCCATTGCATCGATGGGACGCACTTCGGGTATTCAGTGCCACCGCTGCCATGGCATTGGCCATGTGCAGAAGGACTGCCCAAGTCAACGGGCATATATTGCTACAGAAGATGGTTACATCAGCACCTCTAATATTGAGGATGAAGAAGACCAGGATGCAAATGAGGAGGATGGCGAAGTCCTTGGTGACGAGGCCACGGCGTCCTATAGGAGAGCTCACAAGTCCAGCAACCTGAGAAGCTATAACATCATAACTTGTTCTAGATTTTCTTCATCATCAGCGACCGTCGAGCACGTGTAATTATTGATGGAGGTAGCTGCAACAATTTGGTGAGTTCTGATTTGGTCAAGAAGCTTGGCTTGACCACACGGCCACACCCACGTCCATACCACATTCAGTGGCTAAATGATTCTGGTAAAGCAAAGGTGCCACAAACTTGCAGAGTTTCATTTTCCATTGGTTCTTATACTGATTCTGTTGATTGTGATGTGGTACCTATGCAAGCTTGTTCACTTTTATTGGGTCATCCTTGGGAACATGATAATGATGCTACACACCATGGTAGAAGTAATAAATACACTTTTGTGCATAAAGGAAAGAAAATTACTTTGGTACCTTTGACCCCTGCTCAAATTGTACAAGCTGATAGAGAACGTGTTGCTAGTTCGAATGATGTTCAATCTAAAAATCAGCAAGTTACTAATTCTATTTTCCCACCTAAAAAGGATAAGTCTACATCTATTTCTAAGGCTAAGGAGATTAAATTGAAGGGTGATGTTATGCTTGCAACAAAATGTGACTTTGCTAAAATTTCTGACGATGATATTTGCTATGCTTTGGTATGCAAACGAGCTTTATTTTCACATGATGATATTGTTAGCTCGGTACCTCCTGCTATCACTAACCTTTTGCAGGAGAATGAGGACATTTTTCCAGCTGAGATACCCCCGGGGCTGCCACCTATGAGAGGGATAGAGCATCAAATCAATTTGATTCCGGGAGCGACCTTGCCCAACCGAGCTGCATATCGAACCAATCCTGAGGAGACTAAGGAAATTCAGCGGCAAGTCCAAGACCTTTTGGACCGCGGGTATGTACGAGAAAGCCTTAGTCCTTGTGCCATTCCTGTACTTTTGGTTCCTAAGAAAGATGGAAGTTGGCGTATGTGTGTTGATTGTAGAGCCATCAATAATATTACTATTCGGTATCATCATCCTATTCCTAGGCTAGATGACATGTTAGATGAGTTGTGTGGTTCTATAATTTTCACTAAGATTGACTTGCGAAGTGGCTACCACCAAATTAGAATGAAACTTGGAGATGAATAGAATACTGCGTTTAAAACCAAATTCAGGTTGTATGAGTGGTTAGTAATGCCTTTTGGTTTGACAAATGCACCTAGCACTTTCATGTGCTTAATGAATGAGGTTTTAAGAGCTTTTATTGGACATTTTGTGGTAGTTTACTTTGATGATATATTGATTTACATCAAGTCTTTTGATGAACATATGGATCATTTACGTGCTGTTTTTAATGCTTTACGTGATGCATGTTTATTTAGTAACCTTGAGAAGTGCATCTTTTGCACGGATCGAGTTTCTTTTCTTGGCTATATTGTAACTCCACAGGGAATTGAGGTGGACGAGATGAAAATTGAAGCGATAAAGAGCTGGTGGTTCCCCAAACCGTCACATAGGTGAGGAGTTTTCTTGGTCTTGCAGGATTCTATCGCCGCTTCGTCAAAGATTTCAGCACCATTGCTGCCCCATTGCATAAGTTGACGAAGAAAGGAGTGGTGTTTCATTGGGGAGAGGCACAAGAGGAGTCCTTTGACACTTTGAAGGACAAGCTTACACACGCACCATTGCTGCAACTTCCAAATTTTGGAGGCACATGGAGGCAAATTGATGGGATATTTTGGTGCCAAGAAGACGGAGGAGGTGCTGTCCACACACTTCTTTTGGCCTAAGATGAGGCGTGATGTGGAGCGGTACGTGGCTCAGTGTACCACATGTCAAAAAGCTAAGTCACGGTTAAACCCACATGGTTTGTATATGCCTCTTCCTGTTCCTTCTACTCCTTGGGCTGATATATCTATGGACTTTGTATTGGGTTTGCCAAGGACTAAGAGGGGGAGGGATAGTATTATTGTGGTGGTTGATCGTTTTTCTAAGATAGCATGTTTTATTCCTTGTCATAAGAGCGACGATGCTGTTCATATTGTTGACCTTTTCTTTCTAGAAATTGTTCGCTTGCATGGTATGCCTTCTACTATTGTTTTAGATCGCCATGCAAAATTCTTGAGTCATTTTTTGCGCACGTTGTGGAATAAATTGGGGACCAAGCTGCTGTTTTCTACAACATGTCATCTCCAAACTGATGGGCAAACTGAGGTTGTGAATCGAACATTGTCCACCATGTTGAGAGCCATTTTGAAGCCCAATTTGAAAATGTGGGAAGAGTGTTTGCCGCATGTGGAGTTTGCATATAACAGGGCGGAACATTCCACCACCAAGGTAAGTCCTTTTCAGGTAGTGTATGGTTTTAACCCCCGTGCTCCTATTGATCTTTTGCCTTTACCTACCACTGAGAGAATACATAGTGATGCTAGAGAGCATGTTGATTTTATTCGTAAGTTGCATGAAACAACTAAAGCAAATATTGAAAGCATGAATGAAAAGTATAGAATTGCTGGTAGTAAAGGTAGAAAAGAGATTAAACTTAAACCGGGTGATTTGGTTTGGTTACATTTAAGAAAAGATAGATTTCCTGAGCTACGTAAGTCTAAATTAATGCCAAGAGCAGCTGGTCCTTATAAGATTATTGAGAAAATAAATGATAATGCATACAAACTTGAGTTGGCACCTGAGTTCGGGGTTAGTCCCACATTTAACATTGCAGATTTGAAACCTTATTTGGGAGAAGAAGATGAGCTTGAGTCGAGGATGACTCCAATTCAAGAGGGGGAGGATGATGAGGACATCACTCCTTCGGATGTACCAGCTGATCCTCCAACCGTCATGCAAGGTCCAATGACCTGGGCTCGAATGCGTCAACTCAATTTACAGGTGAGCTCGTTCTTAAGCGATCCTTTTTATACTTTTGAGAATAGACTACTACATAATGATGTTATCTTGCTTAGGAACATTGGAGAGGGTCAAGAGGGACTAAGAGGACGTGTAGGAGGTGATGATGACTAGCAAGGACGTCCAACACAAGCTGGAGGCCCAGTCTAACAAGAATTCGAGTCTGCCTCGGCCTCTAGGATCAGTCTGCCATAAACTGGTCGCCTAGGATGCATCTGGACTTTGTTTTTAATGATCCACATATGGATGGAAAGCTAATTTGATAAGGAAGGCAATCCAAGTGGTTTCACATCAAAAGCTATTCGGAATCAACGGGAATCGTCGAAACAATTCAGCATCCAGAATCTACCAGGGTGCTGCGACACCGTCTTTTGGTCCGTTGGACCATGTATCGAGTTTGGGCCCATTAGGGGCACGTCCAGGGGTCTTGCACGACCCTAGAGTCTTCATAAACAGAAACCGCCCCTCATTAGGGTTTGGGTTTTGCTTAGATTATTCTGTCAAGAAACAGTTTCGCCGTTCATCGGTTTGTGAGACCCCAACTCGTGAGATTAATCTTTCATCTGCAATTTGGTTGTGTTCTTTCTTGTTCTTGCTCGTGTTCTTCATTGTGCAGGCAAGGATTAGCCTTATTGGTGAGGTCAACCTAGTCCGTGACTTGGTTGATAACCAGAGGAGCTATGGTGCTAAGATTGCAGGGTTCGATCTTTCGATCTGAAGCTGGATCGATGTGTCATTCTCCGCCACAATGATAGTTACCATCACCTGACGGAAGATCGGGATCCCCATCTCCATTAAGTGGTAATCAGAGCTAAGGTATACCATCAGGTTCACTTTTATTCCCTAGTTTTGAGTGTTTCGCTTTCGTCCCATAGTCCAGTGCCATACTCGTTTTTTCCTGTCCTAGAATCTTCCGCGCCATAGCCTTTGCATATTTCAGTTTCAGAGTCCGTCGTGTTGAGTTTGTGTCCTAGTCGAGGTCTTGTTACTAGTTAGGTCGTGTTAG
This sequence comes from Miscanthus floridulus, assembly GCF_019320115.1. NCBI lineage: Eukaryota > Viridiplantae > Streptophyta > Magnoliopsida > Poales > Poaceae > Miscanthus > Miscanthus floridulus. The sequence continues at coordinate 92,007,033 of NC_089595.1, read as the reverse complement.
AGTACAATTCATGTGTTTTCCTCCATCGTTTCCATCAAATCTTGGCTGTTGTGACCAATTTTGCACACATTGTTCCTGTTTTGTCCTCTAATTCGGAGCCAATTCTTAAAACTGGTCCAGGTTTCGCATACGAACTCCGTTTTTGACATTCCATATATGCAAATTGATTAGAAAAAAATTTCGGATCCGTCCATCCCTATCATATCAGGGTTTGGAATTTTTAGATTGGCCAAAAAGTGGTCACAAGATCCTCGTTTCGTGGTCATAAGGTTTTTGTCGATTTTCATCCAGTTTTCTGAAAATTCCATAGGCCACGTCTTACACTTGTTTGAGCTTATATTTTCTGTGGTTACTGCTTTTGTGCTCCTAAGTAAAGGAAAAATATCAAAAAAATATAATAAAAAAGTTGAAATTTCCCAAAAAAACAACGACAGCCCAAAAAATAGAAAAAAAGAGAGGCAAAAGAGGAACAATATCTAGAAGAGCACATAGAGAAGCCCAAAGTGAGCTGTGTTTGCGTGTGCTGTCTGGTTCCTTATTTGTGTTGCTGTTTCCATCCACCATACTTGTTTTTCTCATACCTGTCACCTTGCTATCCACCATACTTTTGTCACAACCTGGTACTTGCAACACTTTAGACCAGCAACGAGAACAAGTACTTTGGACTATAATTCAGCATTACTTTCTATTACTGACTTGTGTGCCAGATATACATATTATTCTTTGTTTGCCTTCCAAGCTCCATAAATTCTTTAGATCAGTACAGATAAAGGGTCTTGCAATCTCGGTACCACTACCTCATAGGTATCACAAACCGGCCGCTGGTTGTACCGCCCACTGCTTGCGTTGGTAAAAACTTAGTAAGAGCTTGGTAAGACACTCTCACTTGCTGTGAAAAGTGACACCACTACAACCACGTAGTCATTTGGTAGGGATAACTTTCACCTATTTGTCCCTATTTTTGTGTTTTCAATGGCAGGAGGTGAACAGATTGGAGATAACAATCCTAAGAGTTTCAGTGAGTGTGTCAGCCAAGAGCAACTACAAGCTATTGTAGAGGATGCCTAAAAAAGGATGAATGAGGCTGTCAGGAAGGCCGTCACTGACGCACTCATTGAACTCAACATTGGCAATAGCATAGAGAGATTGGACAAGCGAATTTCCACGCTAACCAACAAGGTTACTGAGTTGGAAACCTTTGTGGCGGGCAACAATGATGTTTCCAGCAGCAACACCGATGGTCAAGACATGGTGCATGATGCCGCTAGAAACATAGGTCGAGCAGCTATCCGACAAGAGAGATTATGGCAATGTCTTCGCTGCAACACGACAGGTATGGGTGGTGTCCACCACCACCACCATCAAGGTAATATTCACCGTGTGCCCGATGATCCTTATGCTAAGATTAAGTTCACAATACCATCTTTTTCGGGTCATTATGATGCTGAGGGATATCTTGATTGGGAGATGACGGTAGAACAAAAGTTTAGTGTCCACCTTGTACCTGAGCAGCATAGAGTTAGACAAGCTACTAGTGAGTTTAAGGATTTTGCCATTATTTGGTGGAATGGGCTAGCTGCACAGGATGCTTTACCTGGTACATGGGAAGAACTTAAGGTAGCTATGCATGATCGTTTTGTTCCTCCTTCTTACCATAGAGACTTGCATAAGAAATTGATGCGTTTAGAACAAGGAGATAAATCTGTACAGGATTACTATGGTGAGCTCCAAAAGGGTTTGATGCGCTGTAGTGTTGTGGAGGGAAATGAAGATGCCATTTGTTGTTTTTATTTGGGTTTGAGGCGTGAGATTCAGGACATTGTTGATTATAAAGAATTTAACACTGTCAACCAGTTGTTTCAGTTTGCTATGCTTGCAGAAAAGGAATTGCAGGGGCGTGAACAGCAGGGCAAGAGCAAGGTCAGCACTAGCACATACATGCCACGCTCGGCACCATCTTCGGGGCTGATCAAGCCAACCACTTTTCGGACGCCTCCACCAGCGAGCAAGCGACCAACAGCCTCTGGAGTTTCCGCTACACCTAAGACACCTCCCGCATGACCTTCAGATTTAGGTAAAAATTCTTTGCAGGTGCCTACCAAGAGTTCCTCATCCGTTGCATCGATGGGACACACTTTGGGTATTCAGTGCCACCGCTGCCATGGCATTGGCCATATGTAGAAGGACTGCCCAAGTCCGCGGGCATATATTGCTACAGAAGATGGTTACATTAGCACCTCTGACATTGAGGATGAAGAAGACCAGGATGTAGATGAGGAGGAGGATGAAGTCCTTGGTGATGAGGCCACGTCATCCTATAGGAGCATCATTGTACAGCGGGTGCTCAGCTCACAAGTCCAGCAACCTGAGAAGCTACAACGTCATAACTTGTTCTAGATTTTCTTCGTCATCAACAACCATCGAGCACATGTAATTATTGATGGAGGTAGCTGCAACAATTTGGTGAGTTCTAATTTGGTCAAGAAGCTTGGCTTGACCACACGGCCACACCCACGTCCATACCACATTCAGTGGCTAAATGATTCTGGTAAAGCAAAGGTAACACAAACTTGTAGAGTTTTATTTTCCATTGGTTCTTATGCTGATTTTGTTGATTGTGATGTTGTACCTATGCAAGCTTGTTCACTTTTATTAGGTCGTCCTTGGGAACATGATAATGATGCTACACACCATGGTAGAAGTAATAAATACACTTTTGTGCATAAAGGAAAGAAAATTACTTTGGTACCTTTGACCCCTGCTCAAATTGTACAATCTATTTCTAAGGCTGAGGGGATTAAATTGAAGGGTGGTGTTATGCTTGCAACAAAATGTGACTTTGCTGAAATTTCTGATGATGATATTTGCTATGCTTTGGTATGCAAACGAGCTTTATTTTCACTTGATGATATTATTAGCTCAGTACCTCCTGCTATCACTAACCTTTTGCAGGAGTATGAGGACATTTTTCTAGCTGAGATACCCCTAGGGCTGCCACCTATGAGAGGGATAGAGCATCAAATCAATTTGATTCCGAGAGCGACCTTGCCCAACCGAGCTGCATATCGAACCAATCCTGAGGAGACTAAGGAAATTCAGCGGCAAGTCCAAGACCTTTTGGACTGCGGGTATGTACGAGAAAGCCTTAGTCCTTGTGCCGTTCCTGTACTTTTGGTTCCTAAGAAAGATGGAAGTTGGCGTATGTGTGTTGATTGTAGAGCCATCAATAATATTACTATTTGGTATCATCATCCTATTCCTAGGCTAGACGACATGTTAGATGAGTTGTGTGGTTCTATAATTTTCACTAAGATTGACTTGCGAAGTGGCTACCACCAAATTAGAATAAAACTTGGAGATGAATGGAAAACTACATTTAAAACCAAATTTGGGTTGTATGAGTGGTTAGTAATGCCTTTTGGTTTGACAAATGCACCTAGCACTTTCATGTACTTAATGAATGAGGTTTTAAGAGCTTTTATTGGACATTTTGTGGTAGTTTACTTTGATGATATATTGATTTACAGCAAGTCTTTTGATGAACATATGGATCACTTACGTGCTGTTTTTAATGCTTTACGTGATGCATGTTTATTTGGTAACCTTGAGAAGTGCATCTTTTGCACGGATCGAGTTTCTTTTCTTGGCTATGTTGTAACTCCACAGGGAATTGAGGTGGACGAGATGAAAATTGAAGCGATAAAGAGCTAGCCGGTTCCCCAAACCATCACACAGGTGAGGAGTTTTCTTGGTCTTGTTGGATTCTACCGCCGCTTCGTCAAAGATTTCAGCACCATTGCTGCCCCATTGCATGAGTTGATGAAGAAAGGAGTGGTGTTTCATTGGGGAGAGGCACAAGAGGAGTCCTTTGACACTTTGAAGGACAAGCTTACACACGCACCATTGCTGCAACTTCCAAATTTTGGAGGCACATGGAGGTGGATTGATGGGACATTTTGGTGCCAAGAAGACGGAGGAGGTGCTATCCACACACTTCTTTTGGCCTAGGATGAGGCGCGATGTGGAGCGGTACGTGGCTCGGTGCACCACATGTCAAAAAGCTAAGTCGCGGTTGAACCCACATGGTTTGTATATGCCTCTTCTTGTTCCTTCTACTCCTTGGGCTGATATATCTATGGACTTTGTATTGGGTTTGCCAAGGACTAAGAGGGGGAGGGATATTATTTTTGTGGTGGTTGATCTTTTTTTAAGATGGCACATTTTATTCCTTGTCGTAAGAGCGATGATGCTGTTCATATTGCTGACCTTTTCTTTCAAGAAATTGTTCGCTTGCATGGTATGTCTTCTACTATTATTTCAGATTGCCATGCAAAATTCTTAAGTCATTTTTGGCGCACGTTGTGGAATAAATTGGGGACCAAGCTGCTGTTTTCTACAACATGTCATCCCCAAACTAATGGGCAAACTAAGGTTGTGAATCAAACATTGTCCACCATGTTGAGAGCCATTTTGAAGCGCAATTTGAAGATGTGGGAAGAGTGTTTGCCGCATGTGGAGTTTGCATATAACAGGGCGGAACATTCCACCACTAAGGTAAGTCCTTTTTAGGTAGTGTATGGTTTTAACCCCTGTGCTCCTATTGATCTTTTGCCTTTACCTACCACTAAGAGAATACATAGTGATGCTAGAGAGCGTGCTGATTTTATTCGTAAGTTGCATGAAACAACTAAAGCAAATATTGAAAGCATGAATGAAAAGTATAGAATTGCTGGTAGTAAAGGTAGAAAAGAGATTAAACTTGAACCGGGTGATTTGGTTTGGTTACATTTAAGAAAAGATAGATTTCCTGAGCTACGTAAGTCTAAATTAATGCCAAGAGCAGCTGGTCCTTATAAGATTATTGAGAAAATAAATGATAATGCATACAAACTTGAGTTGGCACCCGAGTTCGGGGTTAGTCCCACATTTAACATTGCAGATTTGAAACCTTATTTGGGAGAAGAAGATGAGCTTGAGTCGAGGATGACTCCAATTCAAGAGGGAGAGGATGATGAGGACATCACTCCTTCGGATGTACCAGCTGATCCTCCAACCGTCATTCAAGGTCCAATGACCCGGGCTCGAATGCGTCAACTCAATTTATAGGTGAGCTCGTTCTTAAGCGATCCTTTTCATACTTTTGAGAATAGACTACTACCTAATGATGTTATCTTGCTTAGGAACATTGGAGAGGGTCAAGAGGGACTAAGAGGACGTGGAGGAGGTGATGATGACTAGCAAGGATGTCCAACACAAGCCGGAGGCCCAGTCCAACAAGAATTCGAGTCTGCCTCGGCCTCTAGGACCACTCTGCCTTAAACTTGTCGCTCAGGACGCATCCGGACTCTGTTTTCGATGATCCACATATGGATGGAAATCTAATTTGATAAGGAAGCCAATCCAAGTGGTTTCATGTCAAAAGATGTTTGGAATCAACGGGAATCGTTGAAACAAGTCAGCATCCAGAATCTGCCAGGGTGCTGCGACACCGTCTTTTGGTCCGTTGGACCATGTATCGAGTTTGGGCCCATTAGGGGCGCGTCCAGGGGTCTTGCATGACCCTAGAGTCTTCATAAACAGCCACCGCCCCTCCATTAGGGTTTGGGTTTTGCTTAGATTATTCTGTCAAGAAACAGTTTCGCCGTTCATCGGTTTGTGAGACCTCAACTCGTGAGATTAATCTTTCATCTGCAATTTGGTTGCGTTCTTTCTTGTTCTTGCTCGTGTTCTTCATTGCGCAGGCAAGGATTAGCCTTATTGGTGAGGTCAACCTGGTCTGTGACTTGGTTGATAACCAGAGGAGCTGTGGTGCTAAGATTGCAGGGTTCGATCTTTCGATCTGAAGCCGGATCGGTGTGTCATTCTCCGCCACAATGATAGTTACCATCACCCGACGGAAGATCAGGATCCCCATCTCCATTAATTGGAAATGATCCTTCGGGCACGCTTTGTTAAGTCCAGTATAATCAACGCACATTCTCCACTTCCCGATCTTTTTTCTGACCAGGATGGGATTGGCAAGCCAGTTGGAATGGAAGACCTCCCTGATGAACCTGGCTGCCAGGAGTTTGGTGATTTCCTCGCCTATGGCCCTGCGCCTTTCATCGTTGAAGCGACGCAGGCATTGTCTGGTGGGTTTAGAGCCTAGGGTAAGGCGTAGTGTGTGCTTGGTGACCTCCTAGGGTATCCCCGGCATGTCAGATGGCTGTCATGCGAAGACATCATGATTGACACGTAGGAAGTCGACGAGCTCGCATTCCTATTTGGTCGGAAGCTAGATCCCGATCCAAACTGTCTTGGTTGGGTTGGTGGGATCGATTTCCACCACCTTGGTTTCTTCGAGCGGGCGGAAGGCCAATGAGGAAGTTGGTTGGTTATAGTCTGGGGCTACCGGGACCAATGACTCCTCGAGCCACGGGAGTTCAGATGAGTTGACGACTGCAGTGGTGAGCTCATAGTGTTCGTGGTCACATGTGAAGGCGTGCGAGAATGCGTTGCTCACAGTGATGATGCCGTTTGGTCCTAGCATCTTCAGCTAGAGGTAGGTGTAGTTGGGGATTGCCATGAATCTCGCATAGCATGGCCACCCTAAGATGGCGTGGTAGGACCCTGGAAAGTCCACCACCTCAAAGGTGAGAACCTCTGAGCAGAAGTTGGCTCGGCTGCCGAACATGATAGGTAGATCGATCTACCTGAGCGGGTATGCCTGTGCTCCCGAGATTACCCCATGGAAGGGGGAGCCCACCGGGTGGAGTTCCGATCAGGGGATGCGCATGGCATCGAGGGTGTCAATGTACAGGATGTTGAGGCCGCTGCCGCCGTCCATCAGAACCCTCATAAGATACTTCTTGCAGATGATGGGGTTGACGATGAGTGGATAGCGTCCTGGTCTTACGATGTGGGAGGGATGGTCCCTCTGATCGTAGGTGATCGGAGACTCCGACCAGCTGAGGAAGGAGGGGATGGCCGACTCGGCGGTGCATGCCTCTCGATAGCGAACCTAATGTTGTCGCTTGGTCTAGATGGCGTCGGATCCGCCAAAGATCATGATACATTCGTCAGCGTCGAGGAAGTCATTCATGTCTTTGCCTATCGTACCTCCCTTCTTGGGTGCTGCCTCTTTGCCATCTCCCTCCTTTGGCCCACCAGCCTATCGAAGGAAACATTTGAGGAGCTCACACTCCTTGTAGAGGTGTTTGATAGGGTAGGAGTGGTTGGGGCATGGACCGTCCATGAGTTTATTGAAGTGGTCAGGCAGTCCCTGATGGGGCTACTTGACTGTGCGATCGGTCGCGGTGACCAGCAGGGCACTGTCCGACCGACGTCGATCCTTTTTGTTTTTCTTGCCCCTCTACGTGGAGGGGCCCTCGTCCGGGTCCTTGCGTTTGGCTTTGACCTTGTCCTGGCCTCCGCTCAAGACTGCTCCGATCACCTCCTCGCTGGAGGCGTGGTTGGTGGCTACGTCAAGCAGGTCATGGGTGGTACGAGGTTTCAAGCAGCCAAGCTTGTGGATAAAAGACTCGTAGTTCGTCCCAGAGAGGAACGCACTGATGACGTCTACATCGACTACGTCAGGGAGGGAGTTGCATCATTGGGAGAACCTACGGATGTAATCCCGCATGGACTCATTGGGCTCTTGCTGATAGCTCTTGAGGTCCCAGGAGTTCCCCGGTCGGACGTACATTCCCTAGAAATTCCCGATGAAGACCCTCTTGAGGTCCGCCTAGTCATGGATGCTGTTGTGTGGAAGGAATTCGAGCCACGCTCGAACATGTTCCCCCATGCAAATGGGAAGATATTGAATGATAAAGAAGTCATCATCCACTCCTCCGGCTTGACAGGCGAGCCAGAAGTCTTCGAGCCAAATGCCTGGGTTTGTCTCCCCAGTGTATTTGGTGATATTGGTGGGCGGCCAAAAACACTATAGGAACGGTGCCTTCCGGATGCGCCGGCTGAAGGCTCGAGGCGCTGGGCCCTCAAGGTTGGGGCTTCGGTCGTCCAACCGGCGACTGTGCCTAGGGCGCATTTCGTCTGTTCCCTCGATGGTTTGGCCAGGATTGGTGGCACTTGCTGCCGCATTGTGGATAGCGTTATTACGTTGGGACCGATGCCGATCACCAATGGCACTACGAGTGTCCTGGTGCGGATTGGGCCGCCCTTGTACCGATGGTAGGTGCAAAGCAGGCACCCGGTCGGACCATGGCATGACTATCACACTTCGAGCCGGTCCTAGCGGCTGTAGCGGTGAGTGAACAGAATGATCCATCTGATGTGTCCCTGTTCCCCTGGTGGGGAGAGAGGGCGCACATTAGAGTCATGAAGCGGAGCTTTCCGCCTGTTGCACGGCTGTGGCTTCTACTAAAACCCGGAGGTTCCGGTGGACTGCCCGCTCCTGAGGGTCGATAGGCTTGGGAACACCGCGTAGAAGCATTGCTGCAGCAGCGATATTCTGGCCAGCCTGGGCGAATTGTGGGACATTGTTTCCCTTGTTCATGATGTCGCGTTGGACCTAACGGGCGTGACCCCGGGCACCACCCTCCAGGCTGTGTGCGTGGGGCGCGACGTGCTGGGCCGACCGAGCCGGCGTTGGTGGTGGCTGGTTCTACCGCCGTTGTCGCAATTCCTCGGCATGCGCTTGCGCAGATGCGAGGGCCTCCACACACAGGTCCGAAGGGGTGTGAGTCTATGTAGATTCCACAACCATCGGTGGCTGTCCCAGAGCGTCCACCATGGTGCACTCCTAGGATGGATGGTGGTGTGGTGCCACATCGCCGACGCTGGAATTGTCGCTCACGCCCTCACCATCCAAGGGTTCATGGGAAGCAACAGGAGTGTAGCCTGCCATTCCCATGAATTTGGATGTGAGGGGGAAAGGTGCCAGCACCTTTTAGAGTCCCTGGGCATACGTGTCCGCAGAGGACGTGAGGCCGTAGGGGAACCGATCGTGCGCTGTTTGCGGCATGGATGACATAGTCTCTCTAGGTGCTTGATTGGGGATAGTAAATGAAGAGTAAGTAACAGTACGCGTATTACTTACAGCGGGGTTTGAGCAGAGAGTTTGCTTGGATAGAAGCGCAGATGTCGCGCCGTCGATGTTGCGTGTCCCAGAGTCATTAGAGGGCGCCCCTTCGATGTGTGCCAGAACGTGCGCCTCCTCGCAGAGGTGGAGTACGCCGAGCTGGTCGGCGATGAAGTCTAGGCTTCCGAAGTGGAAGGCCTGGGAAGGCTCGAAGACGGGTGGAACCCGCATCCTGGTGGGTGAGAGTGCGAGAAATTCCATCGAGCCGAAGCAAATCGTATCGCCCGAGCCCACCACGGTGGGGGTGGCGGAGAAATGGGCCATCTGATTACCAAAAAAGTGTTGAACGTATAGCATCTTCCCCATGGACAGCGCCAACTTTCGATACAGAAAGTGACCAACTAGTAAATATTTATAGTTTTGCTGTACGTTGTGATCGGAGGTGGCCTAGCACTCAATGACACAGGATTTATACTGGTTCAGGCAATGTGCCCTACGTCCAGTGTGGGTCGGTCGGTGACTTTATTCCCAAGCCTAGGTGCTCGAAGTCTATAGTGGGGTTACAAACAAGAGAGAGAGATGGGGTGTCCGGTCGGTCCGGTCAGAAGGGCCGAGATCGACAGGAGCTATGCTACGAACAAAGTGTCCTAGCGTGTGCTTGAGGGGTTTCTAGCTATCGATCTAATGAACCAGAACTTGAAGAAGTCGACTTGGGTTAACTTTTTTTCTGTGTTTGGAGGGAGCACATCCCCTTTTATAGAAGAAGGGGATGGCTTTAAAAGTGAGAGGGGGACTAAGTATGGACGTTTCTAAGCCTTGTTGCCCACGCCGATGGGGATGGGATAATGGTGGGCGCCCACAATACTGTTGATGTCACTACAGAATGTCAGGTACATGTGGGAGGTTGAGCTGCTTTCTTCAAGACTTGAGGACTTCGGTACCTGCAAAAATGTTGTCTTGCCGACTGGAGGCATGGCTTTACCACGTTCACCTGGTACGGTGAATTCTGGCGCCCACAATACGGTTGATGCCCAGAGGCACATGAGGGGTCTTATTGTACGGGTGTTTTGACCGGCGCCTACAATACTATAGAGGTAATTGTTGGCTCCGACAATACTATTTGTGGCAGGGCAGCTGTAAAGTACTGTTCCGCAGGGTATGGCCCTAGTCGGTTCTGGCGCGCCAGTCGAAGAATAGCAATGGTCAGGGTTTTTCTATGAACCCCGATCGGAGACACGAGGTCAGAGTCAGAGGTGGTTCTCGGGTCAGGCTTTCCGAGTGGAGGCCGTGCAAAGGCAGCCGGGGCCTGACGCTAGCGCTCCGATCGGAGAGGCCGTTCGGAGTTGGCCTGAGCCTAAGCTAGTGCTCCGGTCGAAAAGATGGGCCAAAGGCGGCCAGGGCCTGAAGCGAGTGCTCCGGTCTGTTTTAGACTCTCGGGTCGGTCCAAAAGAAAGAAAAGCCATTCCCCTGGGCCGAGCCCTGGTGTGGAAGCCGGTCCCCGAGGGACCCCGGGTTTATGAACCCGATAGCTAGCTTAGGGGAGAAGCACTCCTGTGTATCCAGGTAAGTATTATTTCCCCTTTTATTTTTAGTTTCTTTTGAATAGTTAAAAAAATGATGATGAATGAAAACAAAATAAAAATTTATCTTTGCATTAGTCATTTATAGTAATAATGTGTGATCTAGTAAAATTAAATACAAAATAAAAGGTGTGTCTAGTTTGCTTTAATTTGTTTTTAAGAGTTCAATAAAATAACGAGGACTCAGAATAATCTCTTAAATGGAAATGATGAATAGTTGCTCTATTGTAATTCCTTTCAAGTACCTAGAGGCTGAAAACACCTGAGTTTTGGATAAAATTGTTTTGATATAAGGATTTACTCTTAACTTGAAACTCGTGGGTGGCATATACTTGATCTAAGTCTAGATAATTGATGGATATGATATGAGAAGGTCTGAACTGCTGTTTATTTTGTTCCAAGTGACACTAAAGTTCTAGAAAAACATAAAAATACTACATGATGAGTTTCTGTATGACAATGCTTGAATTCCCACCAGAGCCATCCATGTTATTTAGGCTAGAAAACTTCCATATATATGCTGCTTGTTTTGCATTGAGTTTTGTCAAGCTTTGTTGACCCTTATGAGAGGTTTATCATACTCTTAAAATCAAGACCACATACACACCACATATACATGCTGCTCCTACACTAGGAGTACATAAAAACATGCATTCCATCTAGATCAACCCAAAAATGTTTTACTCCTACACTGGGATGAACACAAAAACATGCTTGTTAGGTTTCCCATCCACCAAATAAATGCTTAAAGTTCTTGTTTCTATCTCTCAAAAGTTTTGTTGCAGAAAAGAGGCATGGGCTATGCAAAAGTTATTCATAAAAAAAGAAATAAAAAAGAAAGATTTAAAAATGGGCACAAAAGTGTTCAAGATATTGAAAACAATGGGTACATAGATGCCCGCCTAAAAAAAGAGAGAAAAAGGAGATGAATAAGATAGCCCCTGTTGTCTAGCAAATGTTTCCAACTTTTAAAATAGAGATAATGTCGGGTTCATAAACCCGGGGTCCCCAATGGGCCCGCTTCCTAGCAAAAACTTGGCCTAGCAGACGGTGTAGCGAGAACGCACGCCTCCCGAACCAACCCAAATACCTAACGACAGGCCGGGAGAACAATCCGGTCTCCGACCGGAAGGCCTGGCCAAGGAGGGGACATAGTCTGACTCCGACCTCCTTTTTCTGATCAGGGATTCATCGAACCTCTGCTTGCAGCTCTTCCCCGACCAACACGGTCAGGGCCGACCGGGAATGACCGACCGGGGACACCCGCTCGGTAAGGGCCCAGGGATTAGGCGGAGTAGATAAGTAAGGCGCTCAAGTCAAACCACAACACTGAGAATCGTACCCTACCATATCTTGCATACCTGCTGTACAGTGCCACCAGGCATAAAAAATATGCACTATGCAACCTTCTAGGCATATCAGAACCCAAATAGTGTTGTGGGCGCCATCCTTTGCTGTACCCTGCCATGCCCTATGCACCTACTAGACGGTGCCATTAGGGCATGCCAGGAGAACACGATAGAGCCTGTTAGATGCGTCCGAGCATAAATAGTATTATGGGCGCCGACAAACGTCTCATACCCGATAGCATGGGCAACAAGACTAGGTAGCACACGTACACACTTTCTCTCTTTCTCTCTGACTTGTAAAGCCATCCCCTTCACCTATAAAAGGGGATGCGCTCCTACCTATTGGGATATGGGTTCCTCCCGTCTTCTAGCCGCTCTAGACTTTCCTCTTTGGGAGTCTGGACTTCATTGTCGACCGGCTCAGCATACTGCGCCTCCACGAAGGGGCACTCTCCTAGCATCTACTAGAGGAGGAGCGCTCTCCGCCGGCCCTGGGCCACTCAATGACCCCAACATTGAGACACTCGTGCTTCGCCTTGAGCCCATACTAGGCTAAAACTCCACGGTGAGTAACGTACATGTTGTTCTTTACTCGCTGTTTAATACCATCCACTAACTCTCTGGAGGGACCTTGTTGTCCCCACTGCGACCGCCGTACAACCAGTTCCCCTATGGCTTCACATCCCCCATGGACACATACACGTAGGGGCTCCAAAGAATGCTGACACCACCCCCTCTCACATTCGAATTTGTAGGGATGGTGGGCTATGCTCCCGCCTCTTTTCACGACCTTGTGGATGATGAGGTCAAAAGCAATGGCTCCAGCACCAGCGATGTCGTGGCACCCGGCCACCCTCTGTCCTAGGAGTGCGCTATGGCGAACACTCTAGGACAGTCACCAGTGGTAGCAGAGTCTCTATAGACTCATACCCCTCTGGACCCTCATGTAGAGGCCCTCACACGTGCGTAGAAGTATGGCGAGGAGCTACAACAAAGGCAGTAGAGATAGCCACCACCTGCACTAGCACACATAGCACAACACACTGCGCATGTGTGCGTAACCTGGTGAGCGATGCTCGGGGTCGTGCCAGCTAGGTCCAGCATGACATACTAGATGGAGGGAATGATCCCCCATAGTTTGCTTAGGCTAGCTAGAACATTGCTGCCGTGGCGATGCTTTTGCGTGGGCTTCCCAAGCCTGCTGACCCCTAGGAGTAGGCAATCCACCGAAACTCTAGGTGCTGGTGGAAACCACCGCCGTTCAACAGGCGAAGAGCTCCATGCCACGACACTGACTCGTGGCCTCTTGCCCCACTAGGGGAATGGGGCCACACCAGTCGAGTCGCTCCATCCACTCACCACTATAGTTGTCGGGTGTGGGGCAGGAGGCCGTGGCTGCACCATAGCCCAACTCGGCGCTCGCTCCACACCAATCACCTGTGTGTGAATGGCTCGGTTGAACTGTGATGCTCACAGCAGCATCAACAATCAGCGCCAAGCCTGGCGCAATGATGATGTCCATCAAGTGGTGGTGAGAGTAGGTGGCACGGGCCTCAGCCTGACCATCGAGGAGTACAGGGACACACATCCTAGGCATGGTGGCCGACCAAACGACCGAAGCCCTAGCCCGAAGGGCCTGAGGCCACATGCCTTTGGTCGTCGCATCCAGAGAGCGTTGTTCCTATAGCGCTTCTGACCACCCACCAACATCGCTAGAGACACTGGGGAAATGAACCCCGATATATGGCTCAAAGACTTTTGGCTCACCTACCGAGCTGGAGGGGTGGATGATGACCACTTAATCATTCAATACCTCCCCATTTGCATGGGGGAGCATGTTCAAGCATGGCTCGAATTTCTCCTGTCCGAAAGCATCTACGACTGGGCGGATCTCAAGAGGGTCTTCATCAAGAATTTTCAGGGGACATATGTCCGTCCTAGGAATTCCTAAGACCTCAAGAGCTACCAGCAGGAGCCCAATGAGTCCCTATAGGATTACATCCATAGGTTCTCAAAGCAGTGCAACTCTCTTCCTAATGTTGTTGATGCAGATGTCATCAGCGCGTTCCTCTCTGGGACAACCTATGAGTCCTTGATCCACAAGCTCGGCTGTCTAAAGTCCCGTACCACCTGTGACCTGCTCGACATCACCACAAACCATGCCTTAGGCGAGGAGGTGATCAAGGCGGTCTTCAGCGGCGGTCGAGACAAGGGCAAGGCCAAGGCAAGGGCCCCTCCACACAAAGGGGCAAGAAGAACAAGAAGGATTGGTGCTGACCGACCAACCAGGTTTTGGTCATCGCTTCCGATCATCCGGGCAAGTAGCCCTAGCAGGGCCAGCCCGACCACTTCAACAAGCTCATGGAGAGTCCATGCACCAACCACGCCTACGCTGTCAAGCACTCTACAAGGACTATGAGCTCCTGAAGCACTTTCTACGATAGGATGGCAAGCCAAAGGAAGGAAAGGGCAAGGAGGCAGTGGCCAAGAAATGAGGCACGGCGGGCAAGGATGATGATGGTTTCTCTGATCCTGAGGAATGTCTCATGATCTTTGGGGGATCCAACACCATCCACTCTAAGCGCTAGCAAAAGGTATGCAATAGAGAGGCATATGCCACCGAGATGGCTGTCCCCTCTTTCCTTAGCTGGTCAAACTCCCCAATCACTTTTGATCAGAGAGACCATCCTTCCCATATCTCCTGACTAGGTCGCTACCCGCTCATCATCGACCCCATCGTCCGCAAAAAGCACCTCACCAAGGTGCTGATGGACGAAGGCACTAGCCTCAACATTATCTACGTCGACACCCTCGACGCCATGCGCATCCCCTGGTTAGAGCTCTACCAAGTGAGCTCTTCCTTCAACAGCGTGATCCTAGGGACACAGGCGTACCCGCTCGGGTAGATCAACCTGCCAGTCACATTTGGCGACCGTGCCAACTTCCATTCGGAGGTCCTCACCTTCGAGGTGGTGGACATCCTAGGGTCCTACCATGCCATCTTTGGGCGTTCATGCTATGCCTAGTTCATGGCGATCCCCAACTACACCTACCTCAAGCTAAAGATGCTAGGACCAAACGACGTCATCACCGTGGGTAGCACCTTTTCGCACACCTACACGTGCGACCGTGAGCATTACAAGCTCGCCACGACCGTCATCAACTCTGTCGATCTCCTAGAGCTTGGGAATTCATCGACTCTAGCAGTCCCAGATTGCAATGAGCTAACCTCCTCAAGTGCCTTCCACCCAACCAAGGAAACCAGGGCAGTGGGGATCTACCCTACCGACCTGACCAAGACAGTGTGGATCAGGACCAAGCTCCTAGCCAAATAGGAATGCGAGCTTGCCGACTTCCTACATGTCAATCGTAATGTCTTCTCATGGAAGCCTTTTGACATGCTAGGCATACCAAGGGAGGTCGCCGAGCATGCATTATGCCTCGTCCTAGGCTCAAAGCCTACCAAGCAATGCTTGCGTCACTTTGACGACAAGAGGTGCATGACCATAGGTGAGGAGATCACCAAAGTCCTAGCAACCGGGTTTATCAAAGAGGTATACCACTTTGACTGGCTGGCTAATCCTGTTCTTGTGAAAAAGAAGATGTCAGCGCGAAAACGTGTCAATCGTGTTGGGCACACGAGCAAGCTGGAAGGGTCTGCTCACCTGGCTTCAACGCAGGGATAACCGATCTTGTGTACTTCTTCCAAGACATGCTAGTCAATTTGACCCTACAATTGACAATGAGAGAAAGTTTATCACTAATTTAAGGTGGAACGTACCGGTCTATGCCCAGACAATTCCAAGTGTGCCGTTTCGGGAGCAGCCATACGGGAAAAAGCGACTGAATAGCCAATCCACACAGAAATCGGTTGTTACGAACTATAAAGCTCATGGGTAGCGATTGATTTTATGTTGACAGATATAGTACACATATATGCAAATGAGATCATTAGCTTGGTGGATATTGTCAATATGAATTATTGAGCCGATGAATCCGAAGATAAAGGATATAGCACGCGAACAAATTGACTATCTAATATGAATGGATCTACAGACGCTCCGAATCTAATTTGTTACCATCAATAATGAGGTTCGATTGGATCGATGGTAGCTATGATGATAATAACAAACTAAAACTAAAGAATCCATAAAACCATCTACATTTTGATAGACTTTTCAAAAGACATGCTATACGTGAAGGCTATAGATTTAGGTGAAGAGAACTACATCATGTGAACAATCGACTGTTTCACGTGAACAAACATATGGACTCCTCAGACTCAACCCGCTATCTCTAACAGTGGGGTTCGACTGGATTGATGCAGTCCTGAAAAAGACAATGAATCAAACCCTTAAGTATATAGATCTACTCACGCTTAACGGAATCATATAAACTTGTTGTAGGCGTTAACGTATAGGCAATCGGCTATTTAGCCGATGTAGGCATAACAAACAACTAAGGTCACGCCTAACCAAGAATAAATCTACTAACTAGCATCCTCCAATCTACAGTGCCATCAGTGGAGATCGACCAGATCGTTACAACCATAATGGTGAACCATAAACTAGATTCAACTAGCCAGCAGACCTCTTCAAGGTTATACATGCCTTAACCACGTACTATGCACGATCAAGATCGAAGTAAAACAGCCAATGAAACATAAACCATTGTTCAAGGTAGATAACATCGTGTTGTAACAAATGAACGATGGATCTAAAGGATATGAGGTCGATCTAATTTGGTCTCGACCGGGTGAATTGATGTTGCTGTAAACTAATAACAATGAAAACATCAGCAAGATCGGTAACTTAATGAATCTACCCGAAGGACGCCAACCTTAGATAGAGCCGATAACTTGACCTTAATCTAGTTCAAGCAGTGAAGGCTGACCAGATTGATGCAACCATACTTGAACTAGACAAGATTTAATAACTAGCTTATACTAGAGTCACAGTGGAGGTCGACCGGATCGATGTAGCCGTACGAACAGAAGTATAAGCCATGACGATACTTACAGACAAGCCGGAGGTCAGTCGAACTGATGCAGCCCTGCTCGCTGAAGAACTCGCCGAGATCTACTCTACTCCTACTCCTAAGGGGTGGCCGGAGCCAAAAAAGTAAGTAACTTGTATTTGATTGATTGTGTGTCCTTTATAATAGTCGGGGTCCAATATTTATACCCAGAGCTTAAACACGAATCCTACTCAGGTATGACTTCATTACAATCTTTGGTATAAAATAGAACATTCTTAACTTAAGATAACATGGATCCTAATCTTTCCCTTTTTGTAGAGTCTGATATGTATTTCCCGACGTCAACCGTAGCCCATCATCGTTATCTGCTGATGTCATTCAAAGAGAGCCAATTCCAGTGCCTCCTTAGAATCAGCTGACATCGATCCTTCATGCAATCGAGTCCTTGATTGACACAACTCTGGAAGCTTCGAGTTCCCACGTTCATCTCCAAATTTTGGTGTAAACACATGCCCCCCAATTTTGGGTAAAAATGATTTTATTCCAAAATTCTTATCTATCCGTTTGCCGCAACCGTTTTGTTCCGAGATATACGCGTGATTCCTAACTTCTCGGCCTGAGTCCTATATAACATCCCAATAGTATCTTTTCCAACTCACTTGGCCTTCTCGCTTTCCCCTTCTTTTTTGAGCAAATCTTAACAGCCGACGCGTCCATCGCCAAAGTCTTAACCCTAGCAAGCTTTCAGACCTATCGAATTTTATTCAAGCGGTTCTCTTTAGATTCTCAAATTTATTTCACTCGATTTTTAGTTCCCATTCCTGAGGTATGTTTTCAAGTTCCCATTCTCAAAGCATCGATCGCTCTCCTGCAACTCCTCTATTCTCAAATTTATTTCACCCGATTTTTAGGAGATGAGGAACAAAATCTTGATTCCATCAGCTGTTGCTTCCAACATTTATTTTCTTGGGCCTATGGGTGATTTGGATCCATCTAATTTTATCCATTAAGAAACTAATCAAATCCTCTTAAAACAGTCTATAGTGGATCTGTCCTCCTAGAACACCAAAACTCCCTTCAGAAACTGGTCCAAATTGCCTAAGGGATGGAGAAATTGGTTTCGTAGGGTATCTGAGAAAAAAGGCAGAGAATGGGAGCTTTATGGTCTAAGTCAATGCTTGACACTCTTGTTGTCTAGAATGGAGAGGAATGATCCACTCTTGATTTCTGCATCTTATTTCTGGTCCAACACCCTAAATGCCTTTGTTTTTGGTCATGGTCCAATGACTATCACTTTGGCTGATGTTTATATGCTAACTGGCCTTAGGATAATAGGATCGATGCAACCTTATGACTTCTTAAGTGCTAGATCCAAAAAATTAGCCAAGATATCAAACTGCATAGGATGGGCCAGTTACATTCTGAACCATATTGGAGA
The DNA here is from genome assembly GCF_019320115.1 of Miscanthus floridulus. Taxonomy (NCBI): domain Eukaryota; kingdom Viridiplantae; phylum Streptophyta; class Magnoliopsida; order Poales; family Poaceae; genus Miscanthus; species Miscanthus floridulus. The sequence goes on along the minus strand of NC_089595.1, from coordinate 91,988,670 downwards.
TGAATCAAATGTCAGTGAAAGGGAATATGTAGCCTTTCTAAACATGTGGTTGTAGAGATTCATCTTTTGTGGGTCATCTTGTGGTCTGACTTACAATCATAAACTCATGGCCGAGCATCTAACAGTAGGCAAGGTTATCCCTCTTGGAAAGTATCTGTTAGGAGCTGCTTATCATCTAATGTACTAGATAGTTGCCCAATTACTGAAGAATGAATCGGTGCATACTATCAGTGGCCCTTGGTGGTTAATACAACTGTGGCTTAACCTATATATGCACAAGATTGTAAGACCTGATCTCAGAAATCTGAGTTTTCCTTCCTCCAACTTTGATGAGGAATATAGAGGCGAAGAAGGAAGAACCCCATCAGTGCATGAGTTATGGCGAGGCTGCATCGGCCATAACAATTGATATCGACATTGGCCATCTCTTCAAAAAGTTTTATAGAGGGTTTGATGTAGACATCCTAACTTGGCTGCCATATGATGAGAATAAAAACAATGAGCTGATCTTCCCATTCAAATTTTAATTTGAATCAGGTTGTTCGGATGAGACAGCAACTATAATCTTCAATTCCTTTATCAAGCCCTACGTCCTCCTAGCCAAATTTCATCATGGTCATGGCAAAATGGCTATAGGCTCCTTCCTCCTAGGCAACCTTCCAATCTATGAGTTTTACAACCCCTCTTTTGTAGCTCGTCAGTTTGGTCTTGGTCAATTGCTTCCTCAACTTTTCTTCAAGCATATACTGAGGCCAAGAGAAGATATTAGTGAAGTACTGGAAGTCTCTAGATTTTTTCCAACTGGGATGAGATCTTCCTTCCCTTTGCTTGCATGACTGGATTAGAGTCAGTTTTTCTTCCACTCTCTTTGACTCCTAGTGGCAATAATGTAACACCCTAAAATTAGATACTTTCTAAAAAGAGTAAAACGATTTCTGTTAATTGTTTTTTGCTCATAAAAACATAGGTAAAAGAAAATTTTCTTTAAATTAAAATCCAACATAAGGGAAGCAACATGTTTGCGCATACATGCCGTTGCATTAACACTTTTGTGATGAGTGGTTTGGAAAATAAATTCAAATCTCAATCTTTAAAATATTGCTTTCAAGTAGTGGTTTAAAAGGAATTTGAAAACTTGCAAAAACAAAAGTTAGATAAGATGCCTTGTTTTCATAATCCAAAAGCTTGGAAAAGGTTTTAAGACACGTTAGAACGATGCCTCTCTTTCCGAGAATCTTTCTGACCTTTTTCGGGATTAAATTCCTATTTCTTGGAGCTTTGTCTTTTTTCTCGATCAATTCAAAAGTCTTTTCTGGGAGCCAAAACCACTTTGGTTGTGTTCCTTATTCTTCCATCTATCCCTAGGAAATTTTCTAGTATTTTTCAGAGCTCAGAGATATTTTTTGGAGCTTAAATAGTAATTCCTGATTTTCTATAATTATTTTAATTTTGAAAATTCACATTTCCTAAAATATCTCGGATTTCCAAAATATCCAAACCCAGCGTATATATATATATGTTGGCGTAGCCCTCGACGTGAGGATTCCAGAAATACAACCTGTTTTTCGAGCCGGCACTCGTAGCCCCACAGATCGGACGTTGAAGTTCGGCACAACTAGGTTTCCGACGAACTTCCGGCGAGCTTTTCTGGCCTAACCATCGCGTTCCGGCATCGACCACCACCACCATGAGGTAGACCTCGTCGTCCTCTATACCGTCTTGCCATCCTTTTTGTGAATTCGTGCCCGTTCATCGTTTCCCTAACCTCTCTTTTTCTTCTCCAGCGAGGAACCACCATGGCTGACGGAGCTTCTTCGTTCTTCGTCGTCCGGCGCTGCAGCACCATCTCCGCCCCTTTACCGTGCTCCTGTGCCTTCACCGCGCGGACCCTGCACCCCATCCCTAGCTCCGCGGCCTTCCACGCCCTGCACAGCAAGCGCCGCCGCCCGCCTGTTCGGGCTCAGCCGTGCAGGCCCTGCGCTGGCCAGCCGCACTGCTACCTTGTTGCGTGCGTGGCGGGCTGCCAGCCGTGCGGCCGTGTGCCTCCGCCGGCCTGCCAGGTCCATTCATCCTCGAGCCCCTCTATGAGCAGCAGCAACAACTTTCATGGCTGCCATGCCATGTCCATGAGTTTGAAGAAGGCAAGGAAGAAGATGATGCAAATTACAGAATTGCCACTGGTTCGTTTATTTCCCGCAGTTTAATCGTTTTAGCTCGGTTTCAGTTCATTCCGGTTGTGTTAGTTTCATGTCGTGGAGATCTATGCAGTAGCATTATTAGTTTTCATATCACATGATTATGAATTTATTTTATCAAAATATTAATTGTGCATATAATTAATTAATCGTTGAATAATTAAAATCGGTTTAGGTTTTTGATTTCGATTTGATTGTGTGAGTTTCATCGCAATGTGTGTTACGTGTTAGCAGCAATGTTTAACATGTCTCATATCTTAGAAATTTATAAGTTAAATATTAATTTGATTAAGGATTATTCAATAACTTTTAACTAAAAGCAATTTAAGTTCTAATTCTATTTTGCACCGTTTAAGTTGCGTTTGGTTGGTTCGTGTTGACATGAACTATATGTTAGGGGCAATGTTTTTCATGTCACATGTTTTTCCATATATAGCTAAATATTAAATTGATTAGTATATTTGCACACTAGTTTGGAATTAAAAGCAATATATGTGCTTAATTTTGATAATTTATACCTAAAAGTTAATATGATTAATTGTTAACTTAAAAGTGTTTCTAGAATATAATTTGATTAGCCGAACAAGATACATATGTGATAAGTACGAGTAGATGCTGTCACATGCTTAATTCTTTTGCGAATGTAAAGTTTAATTTGTTTAATAAATTATGTGATAACATTTATAAATAATACATGATTAGCTTTAACTCGACTTTCAAAACTAAATATGTTGTGATTAATCTAAATCAATATTGCTCATATAGTTTTTCTTAGCAAACCTAAAACAAGCCCGTAGTTGTTTCTTTTATAATATAATATAAATCTTTTGATAGTGATTTTCTTTTAACCGTAGCTCCTTTCTTAGTGTCTCTTGCGTTCTCATAACCGTAGCATCGAACCAATCTTGTCATGTTACTTTTGTTTTGGCGTGTTCTACGCCGTGGCGTTAGTGGTTCTCATATTACTTAAATATGTTTTGGCAATTAAAAAGTTAATTGTATTAATACTATCACTTGCATCATTTTTCAGAATATAAAGTCAATATAGGTTTTATACTACGCTCTTTCTTAAGCAATGAATCAAGTTGATTAATGAAAATATTTACATGTGTTCCTACAATTAAAATAAGTTAAATGGATATGTTTTATTTTCCATTGCACTGAAAATCCTTCGCTAGTCGTGTTTTCGTTAAATCGCATATAACGTGTCTTTTGCGTTTGTGTGTTCATAGCGATACGCCGTTTTACTTATTTTTCTATGATTGGTGTATTGTTCTGATGTAGATGCAATTGTATGCTATGCATGTATGTGTATGGATGTTGTGTGGTGTTCTATGATTATATCCAGTCGGTGAGATATACGTAGTGATCCAGAAGAAGAAGAAGGACATTGAAAATTAAAGCTTACTGAAGGATCGTTATTTAAGGCAAGTGTACCAAAGGCCCCTTGTATCTATGAACAATTACTATTCATATTCATGCATGTCTCTAATTTGGTATACCTTTAAGGACTTTACCTAGATGAATACTTGTACCACATATCCTTATTACCTAGGGTTTGGGTATGCATTTTGGATAGATGCTGCAATATTTAATATAAAATAATTGTTAAACATGACTAAAGGCTGTATGCAATGTGATAAAATGGAGCTTTTTAGCAACAGATAGGGGGCTAGAGTATGGGGTTGAGTACTCTAGTGTCTCTCCATAAGGACTTAATCCTGAAGCGGCAACCCAGGAGATTCCGTACAACCCCGAGTGTCATATGGCTTTGACTTTAACCTGTTAACTAGATTGTACTAGCTTGTCTATAGCTTCCAGTAAGGGTAAGAGTGTATCTTTCCTTTTTTTGCTAGGATGTGTGTACCGTGCTACGATGTCCATGTGTGCTACTCCTTAATAGCTACGACTTGTTAGTGCAGCTAGCTAAGGGTTTTATAGTGAAACCCTGCCACACTTCCTAGGAAGAGGTGTAGTGGGCCTTGCAAACCTCGACATTGGGAATCATGGCTTGGTGGGTAAAGATGTACAATTTCTATAGAAATATTTAACCTGTTATAATAGCTGTGCTCACGGATATGAGCGGTCTGGATCCTTCAAGATTAGTGGTTACTTTGGATGGTGGATGGCTGGGAATTGAGATAAACTTGACTATTCTTTAATATCACTTGGGAATTAGGATTGTTCACTAAAGTAGTGATACAGGATGCTAAAACTTGATTAACTAAAATTGCGAACCACAGTCAAACAGTGTCAAGCCTTTTGAGCCTCATAGATCCCTTTGATATACTTGCTAAGCATGGTGAGCTTACACTTGCTTTACATCCAATTAAAATCCTAGATGGGTACCAGATTGCCAGTCTGAAGAAGTTAGGCTTGTCGTCAACCAGTTAGTTGTCCCTGTGGATTTGGAGTCTTCGCTTGAAGATCGGAGTTGTCTTTCCGCTGCCTATACTCTGAGGTTATATTCATTTTACTAATATGTTATGTAATAAGTATTGTCTCTTGATATTACCCTTATTTGTGGCTATATGTGAGATTTGACTTCCTGGGCTCACATATAGTGTGTATCTGGTTTTGTCTTTAAAACTGGGTGCTACAAATAATGGCACTCTCATCTTTTCTATGGGTTGGTCCACCCTTTGTGTATAGCTCTGGATGGGGAATTTACTTCTGACAGAGAGGTAACTTGCCATTTCTTTTCAAGAAAACTGCCCGATGAATTCCTCTACCAACTGTTCTATCCAACTTTTTCAGGATACTGAATTTGATCCTCCGAGCTTGGATAGGAAGGGGCATCCTATAGATTACCAGCCACCATGCCTAGTTTCAAGAATAGGATCGGTTGCGCCTTCACTGAAGAAATTGATGAAAACTCATGTTGCCTCCACCATCGTAACACATCAATCTTCAAAGCACAAGGCGGCTTAAGGGACAACCTTGAAAACCACTACTGTGAAGAGACTCCATAGAATGAGACCATCAGCTGCTCAGGTAAATAATTTATTTCCCTCTCAAAATGAGATTCAACTGCTAATCCCCTTTCTTCATAGTTATCAACCATTGCATCCCAATCAGTTCTGGGTGTAGAGCTGTTGTCCTAGGTGTTCAATTTGACATCAACTAGACCTTCATCAACCGATCCCCAAGAAGAGCCAATTTTGGTTGAAACAACAAATGTTTCAAAAACGGCAGAAGATGTGAGTCCTCCCATCTTATCCTTGATGCTGATGAAGTATTTCCTAAAAAATTCTTGATTCTATTCAACTTTTATTCTTCATCTAACTTCTTATCATGCTAGATACTTCTTGAAGAAACACCGACGCAAGAGTAGGAATCTAACAGTCTCATTGAAAATGATCCTGCTATCGTTGATATTCAAACTATCGATTCTCCAATCCAGCACACAACTGATGGTAGGAAAGTCACATGCTCAATTTATTTCTCTGCAACAAACATGAACTCAATTTTTTCTCTAATGTTTGCAGATGTCAATGTTGAGAGTTCAGAGTTGATTCAACCAGATATTACTGGTGCATCATCAGCTATTCCTCCTCTTCAGATAGAGGCTACTATAGAAAAGGTACTATATCCTCTTCACCATCCATTTTGTTATAAACTGATTCAAACCTCCTAACCAAGATTTCCTTATACACAGTCGCTCAATCTACCAGCCCTGAGCTACTCTTTCAATCTTGAGGAGTATCTTAATGAAGATGAAATCAGCTCATCAGCCACCTCCTCTAAGGAAGCTTTGTCAGAAGAGACCAGAAATTAGTTAAGAGACATATTGTTAATGTTTGAGAAGAATATAGCCGATTTGGTCCAAGACACTGATTCAATGCAGAGAGTCTTCTTGGCTATTAAGGATAATCCATCCATAGTTCTCTCTAGAGTCTTGTCACTTTTATCTATTTTTGAAGATCAGACCCTGAAGGTGAAAAAGGCTCAGAGGAATCTGTCCGACAATAAAACTTTATTAGCCAAGGGGAACTCGAATAGGCAAGAGGCCAAATTGCTGATATAGTTGATTGATCATTTGAAGAACTCCCTCAGTATCGACCTAGAGTTGTCTCAACTAGAAGTCAGGCATGCAAAACTTGAGAAGGAGCTAGAAAACATGAAGGCTACCATTGAACATCATAAGTCCACCCTGGCTCAAATACTCGATGCCATTAAACAAAAGAAATAGGAACTGCTAGCCAAAGTCAGAGAAGGCAGAGCCATCCGAAGTAGCCTCGAGAACATTCCTGGATCTGTTGAAGAAGATAAGCAACAAATCACAGAAGTTGATGCTATCCAGCTAGAAGTGTTGAAAGCAATCCAGGATGTTCTAGACTTGTAATTCATGTATCATATGTCTTGTGTAGGATCAATGGTAACCATACTTTCTATCGCCTAATTGTACTTCTTGTTTTCGGCTAAAGAGCTGATTTGAAAATAGCCAATTCTAGACTTCCAATCTTAATCCAATTAAGTCTGAAAACATGGCCTTTATTAAGAGAACCCCTCGATCTTCTATCCTTAGTCACCTAGTGCCATATTCTCTTCAGTATTAGTGAGGTGGCACCTCGCCCTCTATTAATTGTGGTTGCCTTTTGCACATCCCAAGGCGTCCACCTCTTCGCTCTATGGCTTTAAATACTAGCCAAGGGCTCTGGCCTCAAGCACATCTACACTTGCAACCGCTCCTATTCCTTTGCACTTCTCTACCCTCGTAGACTCTATAGCGGTTTTCTCCCCCCTCCTTGTAGACCTAAACAAACTCCATGGCCGGCGAGGACAACCACGACAAACATGCGGCAGAGGAGATTCCAAAGGAAGCTATGCCGGTGAACCAGCGCCTACGACACATGAGGTGAGATTGATATCTTCTGTTTGTGACGATGAACTATTCTGATTTGTCTATAGATTCATTTTGAATAACAGTCTTCGTCCTCTTCCTAGGGCCTATGAGCCCTCTAATGCTGCATCTTCTACGCCAGCCTCGTCGTCGGATTCCTCTGACTCGTACAACAACGACGACACCCGACGTTTCCTCCAAGAGTGGAGGGTGGCTCAAAACCATTATTCTGAGGTGACTCAGGAAAATGGCCAGCTCGAGATCTACCTCGGGGTCTCTCAGGCTACCCTTCATGCCACCGAAGAGGAGGACAGTGCCGTTCGGGCATGGCTAGCCGAGTCCGATGCCATGGTGGTGGGTAAGATGAATTCTAGGAACGCCTTTATTCTGATTTCCATTGCCTTTATATTGATAGCTCTCGTGTTTCTATGATCACCAGCCCTAACGGTGCAGTTGGAATCCCTTCAATTGGCGGCGAATGCGTCCATGGATGCCGTCAACTCTTAGGCCCCCCTCATCAACGCTCGTCTCCATGATGTCTTGGCCCATGTCCAGGAGATCGCTCTCCATGGTGTCCGTTATGGCACATCGATGGCGCTGGCCGTGGTGCAAGTCTAAACCAGGTATGAACTCCACACCATGGAGACTGGCTTCCCAATGGGCGATGGCCCTGAGGAGCTTGAAGATCTGATTGAAGAATTCATCAACACGGCTGAGGCCATTGTGGACATCACATCTGCTCAGGATGTGGTGAACAAGGTCTTTGATTAGTTTGTACTTAGGGTGAACAAAATCTTTGTTCTTCCATGACCATGTCCTAGTGTGATGTCCTTGTATATGTCATGATTGTCTTTGTTTTCACTTTTGCTCTGGAGGTGATACATATCATATCGACTTTTATATATTCAAAGATTTTCATTTTTTGAACTAGAGGTGATACCTTTCTGGCACCGGCTATTAGAGTCGATGACTAAACGAATTGGCTGTCAAGTGTTGATCAAACGCTAGGATAATATCCCTTCAAATATTTTTCCATTGATCGCTATTGATAGGTTGCACTAGAACTTTTTAGACCAAAGGTTCAACGACCAACCGATCTAGGCCAAGCATCTTATTAAGTGAAACAAAACTTCCTTTAATAGACCTATCAAATCTGACTTGCACTTAGGATTTGACTTAGCGCTCACATACGTCAGCCTAAGCCTATCTCCAGGACCAATGCTTATTTCCCTTAATCCAACGGCCGACGCAAAGCCACGATTATTCATTAAAACAAACTCTCAGAGCTGATTGCTTGGATTGACTATTGGCCTTCATTACTGATCTTAATGAAGCCTCCTTCCCACAGTTTGCCAAAAAACACTCAAAGTCTTCTAGCTCCCAATACATTGGATCAACTGTTGCGATATTCACGGACTCATCAGCGCGAACTAGCTCGACATCATCTCCATACCATTGAATCAAACACTGATGCATAGTTGATGGCATACAATAGTTTGTACGAATCTAATCATGACCAAGGAGTAAACTATATGACCCTTTTCCATTGATGATAAAGAACGTGGTGAGCAGAGTCTTACTCCCAATTGTCAGTTCGACGTTCATTGCCCCCGTGTCTTAGATGCATTGCCACCAAAATCCTTAAGCATCATATCAGTTTCAATTAAATCTCCTGGTCCCTTGCCAAGTTTATGAAAAGTGGTGTAAGGCATAAGATTGATAGAAGCACCTCCATCCACCAACATCTTGTTCATCGGCTTCCATCAATAAAACCTTTTACATAGAAAGCTTTTATGTGCCGATGCTTGATTGGCTTATCAAATATATCCTGCTGTATAACTATCAACTTGGGAACTATTTCTTCATACTCTGATTCATCAAAATCTGAATAAAATTCTTGATTTGCTGGAGCTCTAAATTCTAACGACAACAGAAAAGCTATTTGAATATTAGCCGATGGTTGCCTCCTATCGGCTTTTTGCTTAGCATGCCATACTTGAGGTTTACCAAACACCTGAGCCTATTCTAGCTCTCTGTTCCTTAGGCGTTGCACTCTTCTTGTCTGGCTTCTTGTCAAACCTCTTGGACACCATTGGCCTTCCTACCAAACATATTCTCCTTCATTACTTTCTTCTTCATAATATGCCCAGTTTTGATCAGCAACTCTTTTTCTAAGCCGATCATGAACACTTTTATTTTTTAAGCGCCGATCCATATTATTGTGATGATACACATCTTGAGCATGGATAGACCAGCGGTTGGCTTGAGATTGCCTAAACTCCCAATATTGTTCACTACACTCTAGACAGTTATTTCTGGTAGGCAATTTCAAACCTTCGTTCCAGCAATGTCTAAAGAAAGGACAATTCTAATGTGATTCAGCTTGTTTTCTTTCATATCTTTCTTCTTTCCATTGACGCTGGTATTCTTGCTCTTCTAACCAATGCCGATAATCCTTTTCCTTCTATCGCTGCCATTTATTCAACAAAATTCAAGATGTAACACGTGGCTTGGTTGCCCCATCCTTTGATGTTTCTCCATGCTTATATCGGCTCTTTTGCTCATCATGATGCCTTCTAATTTCTCTATACTCATCAGCTGATATTTGCATCTTAGAATCAACTATCCCAGTTTCTTTAGATCAAACTAATGTTAGGACTTCAGTCTTCCCCTTGAGCAGTCTAGCATCAATCATGTTTTGATCTCCTGAGAAAGGATTATCGTCAACTTTCATCTTCCGAGGCATATCGAACTTGAGCCTTCCTTGCTGGATAGCCCTCTATATATACTACCGAAAAACTCTGCATTCATTAGTGGAATGAGAAGTAGCATTTTGGAACTTATAGAACTTCTTATTCTTCAACTGATTAGGGGGCAACATAACATGATTATCGAGCAACTTGATCTGTCCCTTCTCAAGCAAAAAATTGAAGAGCTTGTCTGATTTTGTGACATCGAAGTCATAGCTCTCTTCGATCCCTCTCCCCCAAGGCTTTGGCACCATTACTGTATTCTTACCCTAATTCCATTCAGTTGTGGCAACCTCTTCTTTTTCATCATCTTCATAGCTATCATCGACTGAATATGGATTATAGGCCTCGGCCATAGTGGAACTTTTCTAGAATCGAGTATCTCTGCGCATATTCTGGAATTGGCTATTGAGTGCTGCCGCTTGTTGAGCTAATTGACCCAAGTTGTCAAATTCTTGTCCCAACAACTTCTATCTCCATGTTGGTAATATTCCTTGAACGGCCAAAGCAGCAAGCTGATCATCAATCAAGTTTAGTGAAAAGCACAAATTTCTAGTCTCTCCGAGCCTCTGAAGAAACTCGGTGCCCGATTCATTAGTTCTTTGTTTTATTGTTGTCAAATCGGTAATCTTCTTTTCTCCTGTCCCAGTGTAAAAATATGTATGAAACTTCTTCTCTAGGTCAGCCCAATTAGCAATGGAGTTAACTGGCAGTGATAAAAACCAAGTGAAGGCTGGCCCTGATAGTGACAAGGAGAAGAAACAAACTCGATGGGCCTCTTCAATGGATGCTTCGCCCAATTGTGTAAGATACCAACTGACATGTTCTATTATGCTTGTGCTGTCTTGGCCAGTGAACTTGGCAAACTCTGGGAGCCTATAATTTATAGGAAGAGTGACCAAATCATACCATTCTAGATATTGGCGTTTGTACAAGAAGGTCTGCCCTTTCGGCTTCAAACCGAACTGATTCTTCATCATCTCGGTTACTCTTAGCAACAACTCATCAGCATATGAATTTGGACTTCTCTACACCTGCTGACCCATTTGTGGATTAAAATTCTAGGTACCTTGGTACCCTGGATTTAGAATCATATGAAGGGTATTGTAATCTATGCCATAATAATATCCCTGTGGAATCTCTATCTACTGGGTCCTTTGCTGGTTTGCTGCTTGAAGTCTCTGGTTATAGATGTTAGGATCTATATCTCTATGGATCATTTGAATTGATGGTGCTATTTTTTGAGCCGATAATGGAATGTGGCCTGATGTGCCAAAATTAATCATCTGGTTCTAACCTTGCCCCACCGATTGTTGCACATGCTGCACTGATGATCTAGTATTATGCTGTATTTGATTCATAGTAGCACCTTGAACTTGCTCAGACAAACTCTGAACTACCTAGACATCATCATTACTGGCTAGTACTACTTCTTGATGGCTGGTACTGGTTTGATTAGTCCCTTGAGTCGACGAATGTGGAATATTGTAGTAAGCTGGTCCAACCTGATCAACTAGAAACCCATGAAACACCTCTTTCATGGTGTTGTGGAATATGTTCAAGAAAACTTCATTATGGTTTGATACGGCATCATGAACAGATTTGTTTATAGCTTCCATGAAGAAACATCTATCTTCAGTTTCATCTGCATCTGTCTGCCCATGCAATAGAACTCTTGGTAGTGGACATTTTTAAACAATTGTATTGTCACGTGTCTTGGTGTAGGACAACAAACACTTATTCTAAAATTCTTCTATAGCTTTGCTGATGACATCTTTATCTCCATCAGGTAGGTCTTCATAAGGTACCATAAGGATGTCATTGTTGTTGTAAACCGCCATGATGATTGTGGTGTCCCACCTAGCATGCTAGAACATGTGTAGGTATGAAAATGTGTCAATCGTGCTGGGCACATGAGCAAGCCAGAAGGGTCTACTCGATGGAGCTATAGATTTGCCTGGCTTCAATGTAGGGATAACCGATCCTACATACTCCTTCCGAGACGTACCAATCAATTTGACCCTGCAATTGACAAGGAGAGAAAGTTTATCAGTAATTTAAGGTGGAACATGCCAGTCTATGCCCAGATAGTTCCAAGTATGCCGCTTTGGGAGTAGCCATACGGGAAAAAGCGACTGAATAGCCGACCTGCACAGAAATTGGCTGTTACGGACTATAAATCTCATGGGTAGCGATTGATTTTATGTTGACAGGTACAATACATGTATATGTAAATGAGATCATCAGCTAGGTGGATATTATCAATATGAATTATTGAGCCAACGAATCTGACGATAACGTATATAGCATGCGGACAAATCGACTATCTAATATGAACGGATCTACAGACGCTCTAAATCCAATCTGTTACCATCAATAGTGAGGTTCGACTAGATCGATGGTAGCTATGATAATAATAACAAACTAAAATAGAAGAATCCATAAAACCATCTACACTTTGACAAACTTTTTGAAAGACATGCTATACGTGATGGCTCGAATAAATCAGCTAAAAATAGCCGATTTGGGTGAAGAGAACTACAATGTTTGAATAATCGACTGTTTCACATGAACAAACCTATGGACTCCTCAGACTCAACTCGCTATCTCTGATAGTGGGGTTTGACCGGATCGATGCAGCCATGAAAAAGACAACGAATCACACCCTTAAGGTACACAGATCTACTCACGCTTAACGGAATCATGTAAACATGCTGTAGGTGTTAACGCATAGGCGATCAACTATTTAGCTGATGCAGGTATAACAAATAGCTAAGGTCACGCCTAACTAGGAACAAGTCTACTAACTAGCATCCTCCAATCTACAGTGCCATTAGTGGGGATCGACCGGATCGTTACAGCCATAATGGTGAACCATAAACTAGATTCAACTAGCCAGCAGACCTCTTCAAGATTATGCATGCCTTAACCGCATACTATGCACGATCAAGATCGAAGTAAAACAATCAATGAAACATAAACCGTCGTTCAAGGTAGATATTATCATGTTGTAACAAACGAATGATGGATCTAAAGGATATGAGGCCAATCTAATTTGGTCTCAACCGTGCGAATTGATGTTATTGTAAACTAATAATAATGAAAACATCAGCAAGATCGGTAACTTAATGAATCTACCCGAAGGACGCCACCCTTAGATAGAGCCGATAACTTGACCTTAATCTAGTTCGAGTAGTGGAGGTTGACCGGATCAATACAGCCGTATGAACAGAAGTATAAGCCATGACGGTACTTACAGACAAGCCGAAGGTCAGCCAAACCAATGCAGCCCTGCTCGCTGAAGAACTCGCTGAGATCTACTCTACTCCTACTCCTAAGGGGTGGTCGGAGCCGAAAAAGTAAGTAACTTGTATTTGATTGATTGTGTGTCCTTTACAATAGCTGGGGTCCAATATTTATACCTGGAGCGTAAACATAAATCCTACTCAGGTACGACTTTGTTACAATCTTTGGTATAAAAAAGAACATTCCTAACTTAAGATAACTTGGAGCCTAATCTTTCCCTTTTTGTAGAGTCCGATATATATTTCCCGACGCCAACCGTAGGCCATCATCGTTATCTGCTGATGTCTTTCAAAGAGAGCTGATTCCAGTGCCTCCTCTGAATTAGCTGATATTGATCCTTCATGTAATCGAGTCCTTGATCGACACAACTCTGGAAGCTTTGAGTTCCCATGTTCTTCTCCAAAATTTGGTGTAAATAGAAGACTGGGAAATGGAGAATGTGTGTTGATTATACTGGCCTCAACAAGGCATGTACAAAGGACCATTTTTCTTTGCCATGCATAGACCAGATAGTCGCCTCCACCTCAGGATGCGAAATCCTCTCCTTTCTGGATGCCTATTCAGGCTACCACCAGATCGCAATGAAAGAGTTCGACCAGGTTGTGACTTCATTCATCACCTCATATGGTTCGTACTGCTATGGAACCATGCCTTTCAGTCTAAAGAACGTTGGCGCCACCTATCAACGGTGCATGCAGTGATGCTTCACCGACCAAATAGACTCACCCAACTAACCTAACCAAGTCGAGTGGTCAAAACCAACAATCACTGTCTATGTAGATGATGTAGTGGTGAAAATAGCTCAAGCTAGCGACCTGATCGCAAACTTGGCTGCAACATTCGTGAACCTTTGAAGGTTCAGCGTCAAATTGAATCCCGAAAAATGTGTTTTTGGAGTTCCAAAGGGGAAGCTACTCGGATACCTCGTGTCTAAGCATGGCATTGAAGCCAACGCTAAAAAAATCATGGCCATCTCCAACATGGGCCCTATACGCAATGTTAAAGGTGTACAGAGGCTCACCGATTGTTTGGCCGCCCTAAGCTAGTTCATCTCCCGACTAGGGGAATGGGGGATGCCTCTCTATAAACTTCTCAAAAAGGCAGATACATTTGTCTGGATAGAAGAGGCACAACGGGCCTTGGAAATACTCAAAGCAACACTGACGTCGGCCCTAGTCCTCGTCGCTCTAGGATGGGGAGAACCCCACCTCCTCTACATCATGGCAAACAACCATGTTGTGAGTGTCGCCCTCATCATCGAAAGGGAGGAGCCAGGACACCTGTGAAGGTTCAATGGCCGATGTACTTCGTCGGTGAGGTACTCACCGATGCCAAGGCATGATACCCCCAGGTGTAGAAGCTTATGTATGCTGTGCTGATGGTGACCCAGAAGCTCCTGCACTACTTCACTGACCATGAGGTCATGGTCATTACCTTGTACCCATTGGGAGACATCATCCGCAACCATGATGCCGTGGGATGATTCTACAAGTGGGCTCTTGAGCTCATGGGTCATGACATTATCTATATTCCTCGCACCGCTATCAAGTCTTAGGCTCTCGCTGACTTCATCGCTAAATGGACGGAGGTCTAGCTCTCGACCCCGAATGTCACCCACGAGTACTGGACAATGTACTTCGATGGGTCGGTGATGCACCCGACTCGAGGGCTAGATTGGTTCTAATCTCCCTAGATGGGAGCAGTTTACACTACGATCCGTCTCCATTTTTTGGTCTCAAACAAAGTCGTGGAATACGAAGCCCTTATCAACAGACTCCGCATCGCCGTTGAGCTCAGCGCTACGAGGCTATATGTCTGTGGTGACTCGGAGTTGGTCGTCGACCAAGTCATGAAGGAGTCCTCCTACAAGAGCCCTCTCATGGCAGCATACTGCCTGGAGGTGTGCAAGCTTAAGGGAAAGTTCCAAGGGATCGAACTGCATCATATCCCCTAAAAGGACAACGATGCTGCCGATTTCCTCATAAAATTGGCTGCCAGACGGGTTTTGTCTCTAGATGGGGTGTTCATCAATGATCTCCATGAGCCATCTGCCCACGTTCTGGATGATTCAATCCAAACACACTTCCACACCAATCTAGCACCTGGGGGCTCCAACCTCTCGACATGTCCCTACCCTAACCAAGTGCTCGGGGGCTCCAACCTTGGTGCCTCCATGACAATGTCGCCCGCCAACATCGCCATGGTGGCACTCGATCAGGCTGACTGGAGAGCACCACTACTCGCCTACCTCCTCGAGGAGGTTCTCCCAATAGAAAGGACTAAAGCATGATGAATCACATGACGCATCAAGACATTCATCGCCCTCAGTAATGAACTTTACAAGTGAAGTCCATCGGGAGTACTCATGAAGTGCATCCCAACCGACCAAGGGAAATAACTCCTCCTCAAGGTCCACACCAGAATCTATGAACATCACATGGCTCTGAGTCGCTAGTCAGAAAAGCCTTTCGCTAAGGTTTTTACTAGCCCACTACGCTATGAGGTGTAGATGAGGTTGTCCACAGGTGTGAAGGATGCCAGTTCTATGCTCGACAAACTCATCTATCGGCGCAGGACCTTCAAACCATCCCCATTACCTGGCCATTCATGGTTTGGGGCCTCAACATGGTTAGACCCCTCAAAAAGGCCCTAAGCAGCTTCACTCATAAGCTCGTAGCGGTGGACAAATTCACCAAGTGGATAGAGGCGAAGCCCATCACCAATATCTACTTGGAAGAGGCGGTCATGTTCTTCCTCGACATCATCTATCGATTTGGTGTTCCAAACTGTATCATCACAGACCATGAAACAAACTTCACTAGGAAGAAGTTCCTAGACTTCTATGATGAATACGGCATAAGGATCGATTGGGCCTCGGTCGAACACTCGCGTACTAACGGTCAGGTTGAGCGGGCCAATGGCATGGTCCTCCAAGGACTCAAACCCCGTATCTTTGACCGACTCAAAAACTATGTTGCACGATGGGTTGCAGAGCTCCTAGTGATCCTCTAGAGCCTAAGAATGACCCCAAACTGGTCCATAGGGTTCACCCCATTTTTTCTCGCATATGGAGCCGAAGCAGTGTTGCCCTCCGACCTCGATCACGGCACCCCGAGAGCCAAGGCCTTTGACCAAGACTGAGCCACGGAGGGTCAGTAGGACACGGTCGACCTACTTGAGGAGGCTCATGAGACGACCGTCATCCGCTCCACTCCTTACTAGAAAACTCTTCGTAGGTACCATGAAAGAAAAATCAGAGGGAGGATCCTCGAGGTCGGTGATCTTGTACTCTAAAGGACCCAGTCGACCAAGGAGAAACATAAACTCTCTCCACCATGGGAAGAACCCTACACGGTGACTAAGGTGATCCACCCGGGCACCTACTGGCTGAAGGATGATGATGTCAACGTTCTCACCAACACATGGAACATCGAACAATTACGTCGCTTCTTCCCTTAAAACTCGGTCTTACCATTTTCTTTCCATTCAACGTTTGCTCCTATAGCACCCTAGCCCGAGCACTCTCGGATTAGGTTGCTCGGGGGCTCCACAGGGGTGCAATACCACCCTCCTTTTTTACTATCATATAGTAATACTTTTTGCCCAAATGAAAGGGCATCGCCCAAACAAAAGGGCATTCCGTTCCTTTGATTGCCCTATGTAACTTGCGTTTTAACCTCCCGACCGATCACACCCCGCCACAACCTACGGTTACGAGCAGCTGAGCCTCACGGGCCACGTCCGGGTCCTTAAGGTTGTAGCCTACGGGTCAACGGGCAGGTGCAAAAAAGAAAGGACAAAAACAAAGCTACACTAGGGTAAAAACAAGGATGGATAGGACAAGCTTCCCTCATGAGTGATTTCATCACAAAATGAACTTAGAATATTCACGAATGTAAAAGCTATTCACACGAGGGCTTCCCCCATGAACTCATCTCTTACATAAATTGACTATTTCTATTCTAAACTCTATTATGGCCTCCCGGTGGTATTGGCTGACAATATGGTCGATGAGGATGAAGGCACCTCACTTCCGATCAGAACGACATTCGGCTATGTTCGGGGCAAGATGACGCTCGCCTCTAACCCAGTCTCCACTCCCTCCACAGGCCAGACGACATCTTCCCAGTGCACATCTTCAGCCATGCTCGAACGGTGAGCCTCCATCACCCACTGCGCAGTGACCTGCTCGACGACCATCTATGCATATGGCACCAAACTCTCCCACAACAAATTGATTACATCTACGCTCCACCCATCAGCGTATCCTCTACAGATGGCCATGAAGTCTAGATTGGGGTAATGGGTCTCCACTGAGGTTAGCACCCTCGACGTCCTATAGAACATGTCGTCGGAGATGAGCGCCCAAACTTCATTCGAGACCTCTGCTAGCTAGACAATGGACGTACTGGTGCTCGATCCTAACCTGAACACCTCAAAGATGACCACTTGTGCATCATTGTGAATCTAGTCAAGCTCCCCCTTGATAGCACATCGCTCCTCAAGGGACTAGACTAGCACCTCCATGCCTCGATCGACCATTGCTTTGACCGTCTCTAACTCCTGCTCCAGAGAGCCAATCTTTCCACCTAGTTCTAGAAAAAGACAACAAATTCAGAAGCAAAGGAAAGGAAAATCTAGGCATTAACCAGGGGCGGAATATGTATGTGCCAAGGTGGGTGCTTTTGAGAATGGAGAGCCCTTCCTCTTGTCAGGTCACCCTCTTGAGCAGTCCAGCATTTGACTCCTCTACCCCGAGCATCTGCCCTCGGAGCGCAACCACTTCTTGTTCAGCATCCGACCGGGCCTTCCACTCTGCCTCCAGAGCCTCCAAGGACTTCTGAAGTGCTGCCTTAGTCTCCACCAAGTGGACCTTCACCATGTCAAGTTCTTGCTCGGCAGTAGTTGCCCGCTCGATAGCACGCAGCTACGCTGCTTGTGCTCCCGTCACCTTAGCCGCCTGGTCTTGGGACTCACGGTGGGTAGACTCCTACTGGTGCCTAAGCTAGTCAACCCGTCACAATGCCATCACTTCATGCTCCATCCAACTATGCTCCTCCTAATGAAATTAGGACTTATGAATCGACATCATCTCCAGATCCTATGAGACAAGAAGCAGGCATGCTAAGACAACCATTGAAAGGCCAAGGAGTCAAGGACCACACCAAAAATGTAGAGAACTTACCCCTGCAATGCATGGCAGGTCAACTGTCATCACCTAATGGATGAGGTCAACCCACTCCAAGGCCTCCTTGAGCCTTGACTTGGTAAGGGCAAGATCAGACTCCTCGAGCAGATGCCAAAGCTTCTCCTCCTACTCATCACAAAGGATGAACCGGGCCTTTCCTAGCTCACCAAGGCAAGGCCACACTAGCTTGCGGGTCACCCCCGACCCGCTGGAAGATCCAGCCACCATAGTATCATGCGACTACCGGATCATCATTGGCTCCTGGGATGGCAGGATGGCCGGTGGCTCCACCCTGGGGTTTTCCTCGTTGGGGAAGGGGATCTCCACTACCTAGACTCCATAGCTCGCTAGTAGATGTTCTACCTCTAGCCTGGCTACGTCTCCTCCTGACCCCTCTAGCTCAGACTAGGAGGGCAAACCGTGCACTCCTCCACTGGGCGAGGCAGGGATCCCGCTTTCCCTCCTCTCCTCCTCCGCAGCTGTTGGGGGAGGGATCACGAGGGTCACCTCTGACTCGACCTCTGTTGTGACCATAGGGATCACTATCATCACAGCCATCGCCGTTGCTACCATTCTCGCGACCGGCCAGGAGGACGCAACCCCTAGAAGGGAAGGTCACACCACCGTCAACCTGCTTCCCCATCGCTCATCATGACTCGCTACAGGCTAGATCTCTACTCTTCTCACATGGGAGGTGGGGAGACTCCCAGTCCTACTAGCCCCTGGCTGCTATCAAACAAGCATAGGTTAGTCACACTCAAAAACTCTACTATGAGAATAGGAGGGAGCATGAATGCTCACCTAGGTGAAAGTGGCAGAGCCCTAAAGCCCTAACTAGTTGACGGCGAGCCAACCAGACGAGGACCACTCGTGGGTCGTGACCCACACCCCCTCATATCGACCGAGGGAGGAGCTGACCTGGCCGGTCCCCAATCGGCTCGTGAATGGCCGTGACCGCCAGCTTGTGGCGAAACCACTGGAGTAACTAATGGAGTGTCTCTCCATTGGGGGTCGCGCATGTGCGCCGACCGTGAAGACATAGGGGAACGATCATGTCCCCCCGACCGACCGGCATGGTCCACTACACTAGAGTAGGGGGGTGCGAAGCCAATGAAGCCTTCAAAGAACGCGGCAACCACGCCCGCTTTGCCTCTCGTTGAACGGCGGTGTCTTCGCTCGCGGCGTGTTTCCTTGACTCAAAAACATCATCACATGTCTCCATACCACTCGGCCCACTTTAGCTAGTCTAGCCTTTCCTTTGAGCAAGCTTTTCACTCAGCCTTCCTTGCAACCATCGCCAGGAATGGCAGGAGCCTGTGTTAGTCGTTACTACCTGAACATTGAGGGTTTTCCTAGAATCCTGCATGCCACCCTACAAAAGCTTGAAGTCAAAGATCATCTCGAGTATGAGGGTCATGGGTATGAGAAGCATGGAACTGAGCGGTGTGAGGTTACCATCTACATCGGGAAGAGTGAAGAGTTTCCCAACCTCACCGAAGCTTGGAATGTGACAGCAACCGGGTTTTCCTTTGTCGACACCTACCAGGTTGTGGCCCGCAAAGCCTTGTGGTACCTCTACCAGATCTATGAAGAGCCCATTGCTTGTACCCCCATGAGGTTCTTTCCACCTTTGGACAAGAATCAGCGGGCATGGAGGGCTCGCATGGAGGCTTTGTAAGGACAGGATGCATAAGAAGATAGTCCTACCGTGGTGCACTTGACCATGTACTTGCTTGCTCTGGATGAGCAGTATGACTGGCAAGCCTTGAAGATGAGGACGTGCCTCTGGCAAGCCGAGGAAGCCAAGATCTTCTCTAGGATGCTCTAGGTGTAGCTCGCTGAAGCGCATGCTAGTGTGGCAGCCACTGAGAGTCGGGAGACTGCCATGTCAGAAGCTCTAAAGGAGGCTGAAGATTGGCATGTTCATCACCTGGGAGAGGCCTATCTTGTCACAAGGGCCAAGCGGAGGACATTGGTTGTGGAATGGTAGGACCCCTTGATTGTGGAGGGAATCCCTATCCACCCACCAGAAAGAAGGAGAACCAATGTTGTAGTGCCGCCATCACCTCCACCCTTGGAAGTGTCAGAAGTAGAACCCTTGATTCCTCTCACTCAGCCATTGCCATGAGAAGATATGGATCCATAGCTAGGGCGGTAGAAGAATCCACCGAGCCCAGGAATGAAGATGCGTGGTCCAGAGTAGATGAGTCACCTTGGGATCCTATACCCATAGTAGTAGTGTTTTTCATCGCTGTCCTCCGGTATTGTACTCTTGCCATTGTTGTCATCTGTAGTTGTTGAGAGCGTCCGCCAGTAGGGAAGGTGAATGATGTGCCATGAATGGGAGATTGAATGCATGTATGTTGTACCTATTTGGAATATGCATTTTGTTTATTTCACTATGTTTATGGCATCCATCTGCCTTTAGGTCTCATTAGACGTGCTTAAGGTTTTCAAAGGCGATCTTAAGTGGGTTACAAGAGAAGTGCCATTCAGAGGCCAGCACACCAGTCGTGATTGGATAACATAGGACACTGTATCAACTAATTGTGGATGTCCCAGTAGAACACCTGAATTTCTTTAAATCAAATATGTCGTTGGATTTGAATTCCTTGTCCCTTGTTATGAAGGGAACCCATGTTGTTGAATCTTCCCTTGCAATTCTCCTTTTACTCTATGGTCTATGACCCCACTGCCTTCGTGGCGTGTAAGTTGGTAAAAGTTGCCTGGTTAATAGCTTATGGTGCCACGATGAAATAGAGGGCTCCTTGTGGAACAGCTACCACATGGTGACACTGCTTGGCATGCACAGGTATCAAGGTTATTGACCAAGTAACTTTACCAAGTTACACCGCTATACCGCTTTTGTTACAAATATTTTCCTTGGAAATATTTGGGTGTTCAAATGGGAAATCCACAACGGCTTGATGAAAAAGTGTTCCCTCCAGTACACAAGAGAAGGTGGTTTTGGAGGAAGAATGTATGACATGGTCCTAGTTTATATGAAAGACAAATGTGGTCAAGGAAGGGAAAGAAAAAGAAGAGTAGTAAAGAAAGTTAGTCGTGGATAGTCAGGTGTAATTGTAAAAGCTGGCGTGGACATCATGTCTCGAGCCCTATGCTTAGTTTGACCGCATTATGCATGCTAGGTTATTGTGCTGCATGCCCTGTGGACACCGTCTGTGTTGGGCCCTTTAGCACCCCGTTCTCGCATGGCCGCAACATCGTGCCGCACTCGCCGTCTTTGTGCACTATGTGTTTCTCCTTTTCCCCAGCATCCGATCGGCCCTTGACCCCCATGCCTCGTCCCTTGTATAGGACACCCTTTCCCTCTCCTTTTTCTTCTCTTGGGGACATGGCTGGCCGCACGCCTGTGTCGTCGAGCGCACCCTCTTATCTCCCCTCCTTTATTTCCCCTCCGCTCGCTGGCGCAGGGAGCGCACCATGGCCGTGTTTATCCCCACAGCATGGCTCATCTATGTATCCCATCCATGCCATCTCCACTTCCGGTGTGTTGCGTCCCACCTCCGTTCACCATCATAAGATAACTTGGTCTTTGCTCTTCTTCTTCATCCCCATCCCTTTGAACCCGACATAGAGCTATGAGATTTTGTCGTTATTGTGGAGCTAGGTTCGTTAGTCTAAGGTGATGGTGTAATCTGGGAAGAAAGGATTTGGTTTCGTCAAAGAAGTTCAAGTCTACCATTAATTAGTCGATCTTAGGGTTCACGATGTTTGACTTCTTAGTCGACTATTTTTGGATCTGTTGGTCATACGTCATGTTTTGCATAATCATTATCTTGTTGTTTCTCCATTGTCCTTGTCTATCTCAATTTCTAGATTAAGTCTTGGTTGTATTATGTTACTCTTAACCATGTATCCCAAAATCCCCTTGTGGTTTAGTATTCGAAGTCATATAATCTTTCGTGTAATCCCTAATCTACGAATTGTAATCGCATTTTTCCTCTTTTGGTTCTTGCTTTGAATCTTGGGATGAGATTCTTTTTAAGGGGGGTTGGTTGTAACACCTCTGGTGTTACAAGCTCATTTAGCACTGAGATTTAGGCCTAAGAATTTTTTTTGAAACGGGTTTCTCGGATTTTTTATTTAAAACATACTTGATGTGATAAGTGAATCCTGTGTGACTTAGTTTTGTGGACTCAAATAAACGCCAAATTAAATTACTCAGTACGTAAAGATATTTAGGAATGTTCGATAATGATTCTAGCAAGTAAATGGCCAATGGCTTGTTCTATTGGATTGAGCTTGAAAATGATTTTTATAAACAAAATAAAATATATTAATAAATAGAACGGTATATATATAGCTTTTGAATCTAATTTAAATTTGAGCTTTGTTAAAAATCTCCTTGCACCTAGATGTTGCTAATTGTCTAAATTAGTAAATCTATAGAAATATATATCGGTATTTATACACTCACGTATTTTGTTTTGTTAAGCATGACACTACATGAATTAAAAGTAGTGAACAAACTTATTCCTTTTCGAGTGTATCTCTATAGATAAGTATATGTTTAAACATATGATAAATATATGTATGTGTGTATGGATGTTTGTGATAAAGAAATAATGACATATTTGTAATTACATAATAATTTATATATTTTGGTAAAAGAAAAATAAAGAAAATAGTACAATACACATGGTCGCTATGACATTGTCGCTGGTGATCGTGGCACGTTCCTCGCCTTTTGATCCACCTACCCCATCGTGCATTCATGCCGCTTAGCAGTCATGCGTAGTGGCCATCGGTTTTGGCTCCTAGGATGACAAGACACCTCACTACCGTCCTAACCGCTAGACGACAGTGGTGCGTCCCCACGCAGAATCAATCACCGATTTACTCGAGTCATGCCGCGCTATTGAGCCAATCGCTTGCTCTTTCTTTTTCTTTGCTTGCCTAACTCTGCTTGTCTTTTCTCAGCTGGGTACTGCTACCGTACTAGATGAATGTAGTAGGCCATGAGCGCATGCTTTCTCGTGGCTTCGATTCATTGCATCGCGCCAATGTCCTCTGTTCGCCAACTGGACCACGTGCTCGTGGCCGCTGTCGGTCGGACCGCTCTACATTAGCGTGATGAGCTCGCTCAAGCCTCCTTGCTTTTCTTCTCATGCCTGCTTTCCCTGTCTTTGAGCACCCTCCCCACTCGCTCGCTCTCTCAGTCTCTTTGCTTACCTCTTACACTAGGCCACCCGTCGCTGGCTTTATCTTTCCCCCCTAGCTTGACCGCGCGCAAGACCCATAGCTCGCCCGAGCCACGTTGACCCATGCTGCCCCACCTCTACTACGCCCCACAGTGCACCTAGCCACCGTAGTTGGCTGCTGCCCCCATGGCCCCATGCTGCTACTATGCACCGCCATGTGCGCTCGTGCCAAGGTGTGCTTCTGGGACAGCGTCGGTGCTCCCTACTGCCTAGCGCGAGCACCCACTGGGACTGCAACCGACATGGTCACGCACCGCCATCGCACTAGTCCACTAGTGTCAGCCCTTTCCCCATGCACGAGCCATCGGTCTGCTCTGGACCGCTGCCCTCCCATGTGCTCGTGCCACAGCGCCGCTCCTCCCTTCCATGCTGCTTGCCTCGAGCCACACGTAGTTATGGTGCCGACGTGTCCCCTACCACCGGGTCGTTGAGGAGGTCCACCATCACCCGGAGGATGGCCGCACGTAGCTCCACCTCACCTCGAGCCTCCTCTATGCCGCCATCGCTGTGCCTCCCTCTCGCCCGTCGTTCTCCCTTCCTCTCACGAGCGTGCCAAACCATGTTGTCCCCACGTCGTCCCGCTGTCTCCTCCGGCAGGGAGCCACTGTTTGCACCCGGGTAGGTCACCACGACCACCAACTCTGCCTCCATCTCGGTTCCACCACCATTGTGCAACCACTTGAACCATGGAGCATTGTCCTCATGGCTCGCTACCGCCATTGTGCCCTATCGGTCGTTGACGCTCGCGGCAAGACCATCTCGAGACACATCCAGCGAGGCCACAACCACCACTGACGCCCACCGGCCACCCTCGCTGCCCCTGCGCACTACCTCCATCGTCGCTGGCCACCACCCCATGCCGAATTGGCCACCGCCAGTGGCTTTGCTTCGTGCTCTATTTTGAGAAGGTGAGAAGGTGAGGAAGCGCAAATAGGGTTCTTTCCTAGGTTCATTTCGTAAAAGTTCTAGACTCATAACTTTACAAGAAAGAGCTTAGTTAATTCAGGGAAAGTCCAAGGGTCTTAGTGCAAGATTTCCACCATGCCTGGGCTCGGCTGTGCAGGGCTGGACTGTTGCTGCTGCGTGTGGGCCGTCGTTGGGCTGTCGGGTGTTCTGGCTGGGCCACTCGCGCCCATCCCCACGTTGGGCCGCTGCATCCACGTCTAGGCCATCTGGGCCTAGGCCGCCATGCCCCGCTGGGCCAGCCTTGGGCCGCTCATGCCGTGCCCCACCTGGGCTGCCTTGCTACTTGACCTGGCCGAGCGGGTCGCTGGCTTTTAGCTTTCTAAAAGTGATTGCTAATTTATTTATGAAATAAATTGTAAAATCAATATAAATTTGTGTAGTTGTCCAAAAATGATGAAACCAATTTTGTTAGGCTTATAAAATCATAATCTATCTAATAGTATACTTTGTTCACATAGTTTGATAATATTCTTGGAAGCTATATAATTAATTTGAGGTACTTAATATTGTAAAAATATAAACTTGTAGGAAATGTTGTGAGAAAATGGTAATAGTATTGACTCTAAAATTTTTACAGTAAATTACTAATATTATTAGCTACTCACTGTAAATTTTGTAGCTCTAGAATAATTAGTTTGCTAGATAGATAATGGTGCCTTATTTTGAATAAAGATTAAATCAATAGAATGGAAGAAAGAAACAACTTGGGTTTGTTTAACTAAAACATTTGTTGGGAAATAATGCCTTATTCAACAACATGGACATGTGGCCTAAGTACGGTCATCGTTAGAACTAGCTCGTTATCTTGAGAGGCATAAATCATATTTTACGAGTCACGGTTGCAATTGATTAATTACATCTTTACATTGCATCGCATTGCATATCATAATAGGGACGCCGATGGATCGTGGAGTCATCGAGAGTTGCTGGAGAAATGGTGCTTTTGGAGATTGTGTCGCCATGATGGAAAGCTAACTTCTGATTATATTTTACCTAGGCAAGCCCCGATGCATAACCCCTACTTTTTCTACACTTTAAATTATATTTGTGCATTAAGTTTTAAGGAGTTGAATGAAACCCACTTACATATATATCTTTATCCTATGAGTCTTACTAGTATGATAGGATATGTAGATTGCTATGCTACAAGACTCTGGTAGAAGTTGAGTGATTGCCTGTCACTCACGAGAGATACGAACTATGTTACTGTATTATTATCACTTGTAAAATATAAATGGTGGAAAGGAAAAATGGTGACTAGGTAGGGATATGGTTTGGGTATTGGTGGGTGTAAGAGGATGTGTTCTATGGCCAATAGGGCATAGCTTGTTTACACTATTTTTCCTGTCCATGTCGGTTAAGGACCAGCCATTGCATAAGACTCTAGGCAAGTCATAGACTTATTATCCCGAGCACATACTTGGGTATGGGTGCTTGGAAGACTTGTTACTCTCTTGTCATGGGTTCTGGCTCTTTTTGGACCGACTGTTAGGGTGGCTTCTGGGTTAGGAGGTCCTCGCACTGCACTGAGTCTAGGACTCAGGGGCGGGGACTTGGAGTCCCAGTTTAGATGGGCCCTAGACCCTGTGACAGGAGGGTAGTGGGTTTTTGGGGTACCCAGCTAGGGGCATTGATTTGTAAATCATCGGACGATCCGGTATGGCTTGTCTATGGCCTAGCACCGTAGTAAGAACTGGAAGATGAAAGATGGAAAAAGGAAATCTGATTGCTTACCACCCGCTTGGAAGTAGCACATGTGCTTACATAGAATGGTTAGTTAATGAACTAATACACTGCTAATAAAAATTGAATATAAGGATGCACTTTTAGTAATGCTCCTACAGATGCAATAAACCCACAAGCCAGATAGCCATGCATATCCTCGGAGTCTTTTCTTTCCTCCTATCGGGTAAGTCTTGCTGAGTACAATTGAGTACTCAGGGTTTTATTCCCCCTGTTGCAGGTGATAGGTGGATGCTAGAGCTGAACCTTGTGTGTGGATTCCACCTGATGGGCTCAGAGAGGATTTCTTTTACGTTGCTATCACAATTTTTATTTATAACTCTCACTAAATGTTTTTCTAAACGAAAGTTTTATAATCTGTTGTCATAGTTTAATATCAATGCTTCATCATGTTAGGAATAGATATTTATTTCTGCTTTATCTCTGATCACATGTTTATATTCTGCTGTTAAATTAAATTGTTCATAACTCTGATAATATGAATACATTTTGTTGTTATAATAATAAATAGTATACTCTGATGTTGTATTAAAAGTGATATAAGAAATGGTTAAGAATGATGTAAGCTTTATTCTCTCATTTGTGATCCTAAAGGAAAAATGTGTATTTTCGGGTTCTCCCTCGGGGTGTGTCCAACAGAACTGTGTAATTTGGTGTTCTCCCTTGAGTGCTTAGTGTCTAATGGAAGACAAGCACTCCTAGGAGACATTAGATTAGGCGGTTCTGCCACACTTCATCCTTTGGCAACTCCTCCGACGACGTGCGGTCGGGATCCATTAGGTTAGAGTACTCTCACATCGGCCACCTTCTCTCCGCTAATAGGGCGACCCAACGACGAAAGGTGTGGAAGACCTGCAACCCATCGAGGCCATGCTACACAAGCCTCTAAAGCTCCATCTCGATGACCTCCAGCTTGTTCTGCCGATCGGTGGGACCCCACGACCAGCTTCCCCTTCTCTTCGGCCTTCTTTCAGTGAACATCAGGAATACCACTTCTACCGGGTTCCTGATGTAGAACCACTCACCGTGCCACCCCCCAGTTGGAGTCACAGCGCAATTCTTGGTGGCTTCCCCTTGGACAGGGCTCGCTAGCTGAAGATCTGCCGAAAGAGGTCCACGTGTGGCTCCATCCCAAGGAAGGCCTCATAGACGGTGATGAAGCCAACGATGTGCAACACCCCAGTCGGGTTGAGGTGCTGCAGCTCTAGGCTCCACTCGTTGAGGAGCCCATGAAGGAACCAGTGCACAGGATACCCAAGCCCATGCTCATGAAAGGCGAGGAAGGAGATGACCTCATCGGCCCGGGGTTGCGGAACAATTTCCCCAGCGTAGGAGCCCTCCTTCGATGGGAGTAGCCCCTTCTCGGTGAAGGCAGCCAACACCTCCTCATCCGTGTTGGAAGGCCTCTAGTTCCACATCGCCCTCGGATGCACGAACGGATCTGTGAGTCTTCTCCCTCGCTCTACCCTCCTCTCTCCTAGAAACCACCATGGAACATGAACAAATTTGGTGAAAGGGAGGAAGGAGGAATGGCGGCAGTTGAAGGAAGTCAAAAGAACGGGAGGAAAAACCTCTCCCTTCCCCCTATTTAATGTGGAAAAGCATGCGGCGGGACAGGCCCTGACTAATGGGATGCGCCCTGCCCAACGAAACATTGCCTAATTAATGGGACATGGCCTAGGCAGGGCCCACCACTACCGCAACATAGGCACGAGAAATAAGGTGCAACTGCACACAAATGATCCTCTGCCTTCTCGTGAAGAATTTGGAAGGGCCCACCAATAGAATCTCCATCGAGGAGAGACCAATGGGTCACCCGAGTCAATTGGATGGCTGTTGAGAGACAGGTAAGGAGCAATAGGATGCCTCATGCAGGTTATACCAACCTCATCATGAATGATAGACACGGATCCCATTCGGACATATCCGATAGGAGCTCCCTAGACCTATCACTTGAGCCATTGAGGTAACCTTACCAAAACCCTTTTTTGTTTTCTAGTGTATAATCATTCATCCATTCTCATGCATGCATTCATATATTCATCCATACATTCATCCCATACATCCAAGCATTGCATATGCAGTTGTTGCATCACAATGCTTCGTGTTGCGTCATGAAGCGACAGTCGCCTCATTCGAAATGAGCGACGACCAATCGAGGTTTGAAGGCTGGCCTATGAAGGGATCAAGGTTGCCTTGCATCAAATAGAGCTAGGGGAGAAAACATAGATGAGCCCTAGTAGCCCTTGCCTAGTCTACTTAGAAGCGGATAGGGTCATCTCGACCTTCTTGTTTGATCCTAACCTTGAGCCATGCCCATAGAATCTCCATCGAGGGAAGGCCAGCAGCAGTCCACCTGGGTCGATCTCTAGAATGGCTCGGACATCTATCGAGAGATGGGTTAAGGAGAAGTGGAATGCCACATGAGGGCTGTGCCAACCCTGTTACGAACGACAGACCCGGATTCCACTCGGACGTACCCATTATTAAGCTCACCGAGCGCGTCACTCGAGCCATCGAGTCAAGCGATGTTAGCTCAGCCCCTCTGGTTGCAGAAATCACGAATGGAGTAATGCATGAAACTAGATCGACCCCTCGGCATGCTCGATGCCTAGGTTGGCGCTCTATCTCGCCTGACCCCTCAGCCGCGCCCGACACTTGGGTTGGTGCTCTGTCTTGCCCAACCCCTCGGCCACGCCCGACCCCTAGGTTGGTGCTTCATTTCACCCGACCCCTCGGCCGCACCCGACGGTGACCCATGATCTTACACCCACCGAGTGCGCTCATAAAATGAGTGTAAAACAACCCCTTCCTTTTTCCCCAAAAGGGTTTGGGGGCTCCTATCGGGTTCAAAAACCTGGAGTCCCCAATGGGTCCGCTTTCTAGCAAAAAGTCGGCCCAACAGACGATGTAACGACAACACGTGCCTCTCAGGCCAGCCTAGTTACCTAATGATAGGCCAGGAGAAGGATTCGGTCCCTAACTGAAAGGCAGACCAAGGAGGGGATATAGTCCAACTCTGACCTCCTTTTTCCAATCGTGGATTCACCAAACCTCTGCTTGCAGCTCTTTCTCAACCAACACAGTCGGGGCTGACCAGGAACGACCGACCAAGGATGTCTGCTTGGTAAGGGCCCAGGGATCAGGTGGAGCAGATAAGGTAAGACACTCAACTCAAACCACAACACCGAAAACCATACCCTACCATACCTTGCATACTTGTAGGCCGGTGCAACTAGGCATACCAGATAGGCACTATACAACCTTCCAGGTGTGTTAGAACCCAAACAGTGTTGTGGGCGCCATCCTTTGCCATACCCTACCATGCCTTGCGCACCTGCTGAATAGTGCCATCAGGGCATGCTAGGCGAACACGGTAGAGCCTGCCATACGCATCCGGACATAAACAGTATTGTGGGAGCCGACAAACATCTCATACCTGACAACATGGGTGTGGGGGGTACGACCTCAGATACCCATGGCAGACCACATGGGCTATGCCCTAGGGGTGGCCCAGCCCACAAGAGGAAGCCTTACGAGGCACGACTCTACTCAGTGCCTTCCGCAAGACATCAGGAAGATATCCTAAAGATACTATGAGATCTGTTAGGATATGTATGATCCCAATATTCCTGTAATCAGTTATTACTTTTCGGTTATCTCTTAGATCTAACCGACTTGTAACCCTACCTCCCGGACTATATAAGGCGGACAGGGACCCCCACTAAAATCATGGCATATCATACGATAGCTAATACAAACCAACGGACCACAGGAGTAAGGTATTACGTTATACTGATGGCCTAAACCTGTCTAACTCATATGTCTCTGTTGCCCTCTTGTTCTTGATCTCGCGCTCCTCTACCGATCAATCTACCTTCATGGGATACCCCTCGGAGGACTACCGATGATAATATGTTGATAGTTGGCACGCCAAGTAGGGGTTGTGCGTGTTGTTTCCTTGTTGAACAAGATGGTTTTTACCACAGGCTCTTTGTCCCTTCCACAACCTGGCTAGATCTTCATGATCGGATCCATCTCGTGGGTCATCAATGCTGACGGAGTCAGAGAGCTCCTCGAGCCGGAGTAGATCGGTTCTACGCCGGCCACCCCTGCAACCACAACAGCAGATCCGATCTTGGAGGCGATTCCAAGGTCTCTTTCGGTAAAAACTCTCCGTCTGCTTCATCACTACTAGAGGAGGCCAATCAACAATGATGATCTGATCGAGTCCATTGATTGGGTTGGACTAAAGCTCGCTGATTGTCTCTCCGTCGCTGAATTAGCACTAGACACTCTGGTTCAGCGCCGACCACCCTCCGATCTAGATCTATCGAAGGGTGCTTAGGAAACTGCAAGGGCTATGGCCCTACCTTTCAGATTCTCCAACACCACCACCGCTTACCAGCATGCCCTAATGGGTAGACTCGCTGACCAGATCACCGTCCAGCTCCTGCCAGTTGTCAACACGCTACTCCTAGGCTAGAGCCCTAGGGCACACCTCTAGACTATCCTGGAAGAAACTCTAGGCTCTGAGTCTCAGGGCTCTACGGAGACCCTCACCAAAACCTTCTCTGATCAATTTCTCCTCCCACCCTTCTAGGGTGGCACGATCTTCAACGTCAGCATCGATAGCCCTCCTCAGAATGGCGAAACCGAGGAAGAGCTCACCGCTCGGGAGAACTGAAACATCAACCACGCGCTATGGCGAGAGAACGAGGCAGCCATCACAAGGGCCAAGGCTGCTTGGAATAATCGGCTTGACTCTCAAGGAAGGCCACTCCCGCTCTACCGTGACCTCGACAAAGAATTTCTCCGCGTCGACAGCCACGACGTCTTCAAGACTCCAAGCGCCAATTTGGCAGTAGACGCCAATGAGCTCGCTCGTTTCCCTCAAACGCCCGAGATCACCAAGATCGCCGCCATGCTTAAAGCAGCTCACTATTAGGTCAGTGAGATCCGTGAGGACTAGAAACCCTCATGCTCTACGAGCATGATTCATCGATTAGCTACGCCGAGGTTCAACCGCCACCCAAGTCAAAGCCATTTCGCCGACCAATCATTACCTCTCCAAGGGGTACTCGGGGGGCATCGTGCCAAACTCCATCGCCAACATGACCAGGAGGTTGAACAGGATGCTAGAGTACATCTCAGCAACCTCTGGGATGCGCAGCGGCGTATCGAGCACCGTTGCTTTGGTCGACATGAAGATGAAGTATGTTGCCGCTAGGATTACGAAAGGGAGTACGACAACCCAGACTCAGCCCTCAAGCCTATCCCTGACCACAACGCCATAGATTATGGTGTCGACAATCCTAAGGGGCCTCCAGCTTTCACAAAGGATCTCCGAATGCTTTGATGGCCCCATGGTTTTAAGATCACCGGGGTCGAGCCCTATGAAGGAAGAATGAACCCAACTCAGTGGCTATAGGCTTATGCCACTATCGTCCGTGCCGCAGGAGGAGACACTAGCATTATGGCAAATTATCTCCTCGTCATGCTCATGCCACCCACCATGAGCTGGTTCACCAGCCTTGCACTGGACTCCATCGGCTCATGGGAAGAGTTGAAGAAAGTCTTCACCGACAACTATATGGCCATGTGTACTCGACCAAGTACGAAGCATGATCTCAGCTGCATCAACCAGAAGCCATTCGAGCTCCTCCGTAGCTACATCCGGCGCTTCTCTGAGATGAGGAATTCTATCCCCAACATCATGGAAGCTAAAGTAATCACTACCTTTATTCGAGGACTCCACCATCGTGAACTTCGCTCCAAATTCAACCGTAAGCCACCGATCGGTATCGGTGAGATGATAACTACCGCCAACCAGTACGCCAATGCAGAGGAAGCCAAGGTGCGCTTCAATGAGGATGCGGGCACTTAGCGACCACCTCACTGATACGACGATCGCCCCGATGACCAATGTCACAATGACCGCTGCCCCAATGAC
This sequence comes from Miscanthus floridulus, assembly GCF_019320115.1. Classification (NCBI taxonomy): domain Eukaryota; kingdom Viridiplantae; phylum Streptophyta; class Magnoliopsida; order Poales; family Poaceae; genus Miscanthus; species Miscanthus floridulus. The sequence continues at coordinate 91,956,501 of NC_089595.1, read as the reverse complement.
TGCAGCTATCATCACGATAGCGGCCGTGATCGAACAGGAGGACACAGGCCAGGCCAAAATCGCCACCGCTGGCTAGAACACATCTTCACCACCGCTAGTCAACCTCGTGCCAAGCGTAACTACGATGAGCAGTACCAAAAGATACTCGATGGCCTGTGCCCTCTTCACAAGAACGCCAAACACAAGATGAAGGACTGCATTGGTCTAGCTACGGAGTTCTAGGACAAGAGGCTCGACGACGATGCCAACAATGGAACAGGAGGTTGCCGGCCACCTAGGAACAACAACAACGCCTTTCAGGACCATGATAAGGTGGTCGCCACCATCTTTGGGGGCCTCACCTCCACTAAGAGACGAAGAGAACGGAAGATTGCTGCTCGATGAGTGCTCGCCGTCGCTTCAGAAGAAACTACCGCTGACCCCGGCTATCATCCATGGTCCGAGATCCCCATCACCTTTAGCAGGGCTGACTAGTGGGCAGACATACCATATATAGGGCGTTTCCCCCTCATCCTCGACGCAACTGTCCGAAAGGTGCTATTCAGAAAAGTCCTTGTTGATGGTGGCAGTGCTTTGAACCAACTCTTCACCGGAGCCCTAAGGGAGTTGGGTCTCGCGATATCAGATCTCACACCCTCGGACTCCTCCTTCTAGGGTATGGTACCTAGAAGGGCATCCAGGCCACTTGGAGAGATCACCCTACCAGTACAGTTTGGCACGGCAAGCAACTACCGCATCGAGCATATTAACTTCTATGTCGCTGACTTTGACATCGCCTACCACACCATACTTGGCTGGCTAGCTCTAGCCAAATTCATGGCCATACCACACTACGCGTATCTGGTGTTGAAGATGCCTTCGCCTACAGGAGTCCTGGCTCTGCAGGCCAACCTTTCCATCACCTATGCCTACAAGACAGAGAGTCTCACCTTCGCCGATGCCACCGACCTCTCCATCTAGATGGCTAGCATGGTCGCCGAAGCTAGGATAGTACCCACCGATGACATGGAGATTCCAAAGCTTGAGCTTCCCCGTGCCTTCACCAAGTCCAAGGAAATCAAGGAGGTCGGCCTCAGCCTCAATGATGCATCCAAGACCGTGAAGATTGGGGCTCACCTTGACCCCAAATAGGAAAGCGCACTCGTCTCCTTCCTATGTGCCAACACTGATGTGTTTGCTTGGAAACCTGCAGACATGTCGGGGGTACCACGGGAGAAGATCGAGCACTCCTTGAATATCTCGTCGACCGCCAAACCGATCAAGCAGAAACTTCACCGATTTGCGCCAAACAAGAAGGAGGCTATTAGGGTAGAAATAAAACGGCTCTTAGCTACCAGGTTTATAAAAGAAGTGTATCATCTAGATTGGTTAGCAAACCCTATTCTCGTTCGAAAAAAGAATAAAGAATGGAGAATGTGCGTTGATTATACTGATCTTAACAAACACTACCCTAAAGACCCCTTTGGCTTGCCTCAAATAGATGAGGTTGTAGACTCCACCGCCGACTACGAACTACTCTCTTTCCTTGACTATTACTCCGGCTATCATCAGATCTCCCTCAAGGAAGAAGACCAGATAAAGACGTCATTCATTACACCTTTCGGAGCATACTGCTACAAAACTATGTCCTTTGGACCCAAGAATGCTGGGGCTACCTATCAAAGGGCCATTCAGATGTGCCTCGACCAGCAAATCGGCCACAACATCAAAGCATACATCGATGATGTGGTTGTCAAAACCAAGACAGCCGACAAGCTTATCGCCGACCTCGAAGAAACCTTCGCCAATCTGAACAAGTACCGATGGAAGCTAAACCCTTCAAAGTGCATCTTTGGAGTTCCATCTGGTATACTGCTAGGCTACATCGTCAGTGCTCGAGGCATCGAGCCTAATCCTGACAAGGTCTCCACCATCACCAATATGAAATGGCCAACATGTGTCAAGGATATACAAAAGCTTACAGGTTGCATGGCTGCTTTAAGCCACTTCATATCACGCCTCGGCAAAAAAGGGTTAGCCTTCTTTAAGCTCCTCAAGGCTTCCAAGCACTTTTCCTGGTCGAAGGAGGCAGACTCAGCTTTCGAGCAGCTCAAGTTGTTCTTGACAAAGCCACCGATCACAACAGCGCCAAGGCCAGATGAGACTCTACTCATATACATCGCCGCCACTTCTCGCGTCGTGAGTACAGCTATCGTTCGGGCACGCTTACAGGGTGCAACATCCGGTCTACTTTATCAGTGAAGTACTCAATGAGCCAAAAACTCGTTATCCTCAGGTACAAAAGCTGTTATACGCAATTCTGATTACGTCGCACAAGCTCCAGCATTACTTCGAATACTACAAGATCGCCGTGGTCATTGAGTTTCCCCTGGGGGACATTCTTCGCAACAAAGAAGCCAATGGCCGCATCATTAAGTAGGCTATTGAGCTCGGCACCTATTCCATTGAATTTAGAAGCAGACCTACCATTAAGTCATAGGCGCTCGCTGACTTTGTCGCTGAATGGACCGAGATCCAAGAGCCCATCGCCGCCGCTTGCCCCGAGCACTAGGTGATGTACTTTGATGGGGCCCTTAACATCAACGGTGCCGATGCGGGCATTCTGTTCATTACGCCGACCAAGGATAAGCAACGTTACATTCTTTGGATACACTTCCCCGCCTCCAACAGCGCCGCGAAATATGAAGCATGTCTCCATGGTCTTCGTATAGCTGTCGCGCTCAGCGTCAAACGCCTCATGGTGTATGGAGACTCCGCGTTGGTTATCAACCAGCTCAACAAAGACTGGTCCTATTCCAGTGAGAAGATGGACGCATACTGCACCGAAATCAGGAAGCTTGAAGGGAAGTTCTACAGTATCGAGTACCACCACGTGGTACAAGATCAAAATCAACCAGCCGACCAGCTCTCAAAAATAGGTTTGTCTCGCACCGTGGTTCCACCGGGGGTCTTTGTGCAAGATCTCCTAGTGCCATCCATTAAAGAAGAAAAGGAAGTTGAGGAGGTTCCCCCTACCGATCAGTTGGTACTTGCGGTGCCTTCGCCGGTCGCCGATTGGAGGAGCAATTCATCAAGTACCTCACCAACTCTGAAGTACCCACCGACAAGACCGACACCGAACGCCTAATCCGCCAAAGTAAGCACTATGTGTTGGTAGATGGAAACTTGATGAGGAAGAGTGCCAAGGAAGGGGTATTGTAGAAGTGTGTCCCTCAAGACGAAGGAGTGAAGCTACTTCACGAAATTCATTCTGGCTCCTATAGCAATCACGCAGCCTCGAGAAACCTGGTTGGCAAAGGTTTCCGAGCTGGCTTCTACTGGCCAACGGCCATCTTCGATGCAGAAGACCTCATCTAGCGCTAAGAAGGATGTCAGTTCTTCGCCAAGCAAATACACGTACCAGCATAGGAATTACAGACCATCCCAGCTTCTTGGCCTTTCGCATGTTGGGGACTAGACATGATTGGGCCCTTCAAGCCAGCGCCAGGAGGTTTCAGGTATGTATACGTAGCCATTGATAAGTTCTTCAAGTGGATCGAGTACAAACCGCTCGTTTTAGCTACTTCAAAGAAAGCAGATGACTTCTTTGAAGATATCATACACAGGTTCGGTCTCGCGAATAGCATTATCACCGACCTTGGAACCACATTTACCGGCCATCATTTTTGGGACTTTTGTGAAGACCGGTGCATCTCCGTTAAATACATTTTTGTTGCTCATCCTAGAGCCAATGGCCAGGTTGAGCGGGCTAATGGTATGATCCTTGATGCCTGTCGCACCCAATTTTGCAAAGCAAAACCAAGTACTCATATATGTGCGCCCAGGATGTCCAAACACACACATATATCACAAATTGCAATAGTATCAAAGTAAAGTACTTATTACATCGCATATCTCATCATAAAGTTAAATACAAAGTTTGCTCAAAGGCAATATTATTACAAGCACAGCGAAATAACTAGCCCAACTGCCACAGGGACTCCAACTGGTGAACGTCTCCCTAGTAGTCCTGGACATCCTCTGGAAACTCTTCATATCCATTATCTGTTACCCATCCGGGATTTTCATTGGATGTAAAGCAAGTGTAAGCTCACCATGCTTAGCAAGTATAAGAAAGGGATCTATGAGGCTCAAATAGGCTTGACACTGTTTGACTGTGGTTCGCAATTTTAGTTGATCAATTTTTAGCAACTTGAATTACTACTTTAATGAACAGTCCCAATTCCCAAGTGGTATTAAAGTATCATCAAGCTTTATCTCATAACCCATCCATCCATCATCCACAGTAATCACTAATCTCGAAGGATCTAGACCGCTCATATCCGTGAGCATGGCTGTTATAACAGGTTAATTATTTCTGTAGAAATTGTACATCTTTACCCATCGAGCCGTGATTCCCAATGCCAGGGTTCACGAGACCCACTACACCTCTTTCTAGGAAGTGTGGCAGAGTTTCACTATGAAACCCTTAGCTAGTTGCACTAATAGGTCGTAGCTACAAAGGAATGGCACGCGTGGGCATCGCAGCACGGTGCACACCCTAACAAAAAAAGGAAAGATACCCTCTTACCCCTTACTGGAGCTACAGACGAGCTAGTACAATCTAGATAATAGGTTAAAGTCAGAGCCATGTGACACTCGAGGTTGTACGGTCCCTCCTGGGTTGCCGCTTTAGGATTAAGTCCTTATGGAGAGGCACTAGAGTACTCAACCCCGTACTCCAGCCCCTATCTATTGCTAAAAAGTTCCATTTTACCACATTGCATATAGTATTTAAACATGTTTAACAATTACTTCATGTTAAGTGCTGTAGCATCTATCCATAATGCCTACCCAATAAACCCAGGTATCAAGGATATGTGGTACAAGGAATTATCTAGGTAAAGTCCTTAAAGGCAATTCAAATTAAACTCATGCATGAATGTAAGTGGTAGTAGTTCATAGGTAACAAGGGGCCTTTGGTACACTTGCCTTCCTCAAAGTCATCCTAGGAATACTGTTGATCCTACTGGGGGTCCTCAGTCACCTCAAATGGCTCACCCTTTAATCGTGATCCAATCATCAATCAAGCATCATACCAATCATTACATGCATACAAGATAGAACTCCATTAGAATAGTACACCAAACAGTGAAAACATATGTTGAAAAGCTTACAGATCTATTCTACGCATTGCTACGAATACATGAGCGAAAGAATCACTCAAATCGGACTTAAAACGTGAAAGTTATGCATGAAATAAGATGTAATGGCAATTCTGTAAATAAACTAACCTATTTTCGAATTAAAACAATTAAAAATCTAAATTTAAATGAAATTTGGACCAGGCATACTATTTTTGGAAATGACAAGGTCCTAAACGAATAAAATTAGGACCAAAAAATAATTATTTTGAACTAACCAGGACTGCGAGTTGATTCACTAAAAACCGAGGGGCTATTTTGTAAAACAGGCATGGCTGACTGCGTGTTGACCGGGGCTGCTGACTCATCTGACACATGGCGCACTGTGGTTCGCTCGGTGCACCACATGGCGTGGACTAGTGCTGACGCAGGCATGGTGCGCTGGGTCCATGGTTCACCGTGGACCGGCCACTTAAATCCAACCGGTTTCTAATCTAGGCCATCCGTGCTAGATCCAACGGCGCAGGGGTGAGGGCCAGGCGGTGGCTCGCCGGGGAAAAAGGAGATGTCGGTGGCGCCATGGCCAGTGCGAACTGGAGCTTGGGCTACGGCTTCCTAGGGCACCAAAACAAGATCTGAGGGCATGGGGACGGTCAGGAGCTCACCGCGGGGTCGACGGTGGTGGTCGCGGCGTCTGGGAGGGCTCCGAAGCTGGTCGTCGACAGCGGCCGCAAACTGGAGAGAGAAAAGGCGCGTAGGTGAGGATGTATTCGGGCAAAACAAGGCCAAAACGCGAATTGGGAAGTACCAACAGGCGCGGGGAAGTTCGGCGGTGCTTCGGGTGGCTTTGGTGACGGTGTTCGCGCTCGGGAGGGGAGGATTCACCGACGGCGGTGGCTCACGGCAGCGAGCAGGGGATGGAGAAGGGTAGAGGGGAGGCTCAGCCTTTATAGGTGGGCGGCTGCGGCGTACAAGGAAGGGGAGCGGGGTAGTTTTGGCGCCTTCCATACGGACGCCGGTGGCCTTCCATCGGAGCCGCGCCATTGACGGGCAGAGAAAGGAAAGGGAGCATTGGGGAAGGAAAGTGGAGGAAGAAGGTAGCGCTAATGAGTGGGGCCAGTGGGGCAGTGAGAGAGAGAAGGGAGAGAGCAGTGGCATGGGCATTGCGGGCCGCGGTGCCGGGGTGGGCTGCGCTAGTGGGCTGGTGATGAGGACATCCTCCACTATTAACCGCTGGCAAAGACACAACAAAGGGGCCAAGTGGCCTAGTTGTAGTCGAGCGGCGACCGTGTGAGCCTCTGAATAATCCCACCTTGCTTAGCTTGGGAGGAGGAAGCCACCTTAAAAGGGAGAGCCACCCTTCCCCTATTGGACTAGTCTTTTAGGGACATTGGGTCTTTCCCTGAGTGGGTGTGCCTGAGAACTGTTGGGGTCCGGGCAGCCTTAATTTATTGGGCCTCAGCCAACCCCACTTGGGCCAGATGCATCATTTGGTATCAGAGCTGGGCCCTTGTTTAAGGGGGTGGGAATGATGAGGACATCCTCCACTATTAACCGCTGGCAAAGACGCAACAAAGGGGCCAAGTGGCCTAGTTGTAGTCGAGCGGCGACCGTGTGAGCCTCTGAATAATCCCACCTTGCTTAGCTTGGGAGGAGGAAGCCACCTTAAAAGGGAGAGGCACCCTTCCCCTATTGGACTAGTCTTTTAGGGACATTGGGCCTTTCCCTGAGTGGGTGTGCCTGAGAACTGTTGGGGTCCGGGCAGCCTTAATTTATTGGGCCTCGGCCAACCCCACTTGGGCCAGATGCATCAGCTGGCTCGGCGATGAAGGCGACCGAGCTGATGTGCGCGCGGGCGGCAAGCTAGGCCGCACGGGGTGCGGGCCAGCGCGCCAGCGTGGGGCAGCCGCTGAGTGGGCCGTCGCCGGGCAAGACAGGCCGGGAAGGGGGAGGAAGAAGGCCAGGCAGGCTGGAGTTGGGCCAGAAGGTGAATTCTTTTCCAAATCAAATTCTTATCCAATTCTATTTTCTCCATTTTCATTTTTAAGCCAAATTCAAATAAGTTTTGAATTCAATTTCAAATCATCTAGCCCTACACTCAATCAAAAACCAAATGATTCAGCATGAATGCAACAAACAAGTTTCTAAACTTATAGTTTATTTTATTTATAAAATATTTATTATTTTTCCTATGTTAGAAATACCTAGAAAATGTATAAATAGGGCAAGAATTTAATTGCTAATTTGCAGTAGAATTTTGGGTGTTACAAACCTACCCCCCTTAAGATGAATCTCGTCCTTGAGATTCGGATGGTTCAAAGAGATTGGGATAGTCAGTTCTTAGATCTTCCTCTCTTTCCCAAGTTGCCTCATCCACTGAGTGTCTGTTCCACTGAACCTTGCACATTCTTATTATTTTGCTCCTTGTGATTCTCTCCGCTGTTTCCAGGATTCTTACTGGATATTCTTTGTATGATAGATCCCCTCGGATATCCAGTTCTTCCAAAGGTAGTTGTTCCTTAGGTACTCTCAAACATTTCTTAAGTTGTGACACATGGAAAACATCATGAACACCTGAGAGTTGCTCTGGTAACTCTAACTGGTAAGCAACTTCTCCTCTCCTATTGATGATCTTGAATGGTCCCACATACCTGGGTGACAACTTTCCCTTGGTATGGAATCTCTTTACTCCTTTCATGGGTGAAACTTTGAGATAGACAAAGTCACCAATTTCAAATGCCAAATCTCTTCTTATGTTCGCATAGCTTTTCTGTCGGGACTGTGCAACCTTTAGGTTTTGCCTTATTGTTTGCACTTGTTTTTCTACCAGTTGCAAAACATCTGGTCCAAAGACTTGGCTTTCCCCCGTTTAATTGCAAAACAATGGTGTTCTGCACTTCCTGCCATACAATGCCTCAAACGGTGCCATCTTAAGACTCTTTTGGTAGCTATTATTATAGGAGAATTCGGCATAAGGTAAACTCTTATCCCAACTTGTCCCATACTGCAGAGCACAAGCTCTTAGCATATCCTCTAAGATCTAATTTGTTCTCTCGGTCTGTCCATCTGTTTGAGGATGGTAAGCTGAGCTAAAGTTCAACTCCGTATCCATTGACTCATGCAATTTCTGCCAAAAATGTGATGTGAACTATGTACCCCTATCCAAAACAATCTTCTTTGGTACACCATGTAAACATACAATCTTTTCCATATATAATTCTGCTAACTTTGCACTCGAATAAGTTACCTTGACTGGAATGAAATGGGCCACTTTTGTCAGTCGGTCAACAATCACCCAGATAGAGTCAAATCCTCTCTGTGTACGGGGTAATCCAACTATAAAGTCCATTCCAACTTCTTCCCATTTCCACTTGGGTATCTTCATAGGCTGTAGTAAACCTGCTGGCCTCTGATGTTCTGCTTTCACTCTTTGGCGCGTATCACATATAGCCACATGTTCAGCTACATCTCTCTTTAGTCCATACCACCAGTATCTCTCTTTAAGATCAAGATACATTTTAGTACTTCCTGGGTGTATGGAATAGGCTGAGTCATGAGCTTTCCTCAAGATAGACTCCCTAATAGATTTTACTTCTGGCATACAAATCCTTTTACCAAACCATACTGTCCCTTGATCATCCATATGGAATCCTAGGGCTTTACCAATCACTATACGCGCTGCAATATCCTTGATCCTCTCATCACCCAGCTGTCCCTTATGAATCTCTTGTTCCAGAGTGGATTCTACCTCTAACTCCATGGTGTTGGCCACAATACCCAAATTCAAATATTTGAACTCCTCACACAACTCTTCAGGTAGTTGAGTTGTATAGGCCATGTTCACATAACTCCTTCTACTCAAGGCATCTGCTACAACATTAGCCTTTCCCGGGTGATAGTGGATATCTAACTCATAATCCTTGATTCACTCGAGCCATCTACGCTGCCTCAGATTCAGTTCTGACTACGTGAATACATACTTCAAACTCTTGTGGTCTATATAAATCTCACACTTATGACCAATCAAATAGTGCCTCCAAATCTTAAGAGCATGCACCACAGCTGCCAATTCTAGATCATGAGTCAGATAATTTAACTCATGTTTTCTCAGCTGTCTGGATGCGTAGGCAACAACTCTGCCTTCTTGCATAAGAACACCTCCTAGACCTTGCCGTCAGGCATCACAATAGATAGAGAAACTTTTGGTGAGATCAGGTAAGATGAGCACTAGAGTAGAAGTCAGTCTCTTCTTCAACTCCTCAAAACTGTCCTGGCATTATTTAGTCCACACAAATTTGGCATTCTTCTCTAACAACGTAGTCATAGGCTTGGCTAACTTAGAGAATCCCTCGATGAATCTCCTATAATACCCAGCCATACCTAGAAAACTCCGAATCTCACTAACATCTTTAGGTGGCTTCCAACTCAACATATCTCTAACCTTCTTGGGATCTACTGCTACTCCTCCAATAGAGATTATGTGACCAAGGAAAGATACTTCTTTTAGCCAGAACTCACATTTGCTGAACTTGGCATAAAGTTGATGTTCTCTAAGCTTCTGCAACACCAATCTCAAATGTTCTTCATGCTCTTCTTCATTCTTAGAATACACTAGTATGTCATCAATGAACACGACAACAAACTTGTCAAGGTACTCCATGAACACCTTGTTCATCAGATACATGAAGTAGGCAGGTGCATTTGTCAGACCAAAAGACATGACTATGAACTCATACAGTCCATAACGGGTCACAAAGGCAGTTTTGGGGATGTCAGTACGCCTTATCCTCAACTGATGGTATCCAGATCGAAGGTCAATCTTGGAAAACACACAAGCCCCTTTCAATTGGTCAAATAGGTCATCAATTCTAGGTAGTGGGTACTTGTTCTTAATTGTGACCTCATTGAGTGACCTGTAGTCTATGCACATCCTTTGTGTACCATCCTTCTTTTCTACAAATACTACTGGTGCACCCCATGGTGATGAACTAGGTTGAACATAACCCTTATCTAACAATTCCCTTAGTTGTTTCTTAAGTTCTGCTAATTCATTCACTCCCATTCTATAGGGTCTCTTAGCTATGGGTGCAGTTCTAGGTAAAAGTTCAATTATAAACTCGATGTCTCGGTCAGGTGGCATACCTGGCAATTCCTCAGGGAAGACATCCAGGTACTCATTTACTATCCTTATATCTTCTATGGTTGTGCCTTCCAACCGATTAACTCGACAGATTTCTGCAGCTGACTGAGTTGCCACATACACCACTTCTTCTCTAGTTGAAGTGATAAGATTCACAAAACTATTACCACAATTAATAACTACTTTCTGCAACCTTAGTCAATCCATACCCAAGATGACATCAATACCAGTGGAATTTATGACTACAAGATTTGCTTGAAATTCTACCCCCCCTTATGCTGAGACTAGCAGCTAAGCATATCCACTCTGCTTTCATTACCCCACCAGGTGAGCTTACTAACATGTGTTTCTTCATAACACTTACTGGAATACCATGCTTCTTTATGAATGTATATGTTATGAAGGAATGCGAAGCACCAGAATCAAAAAGTACTGTAGCTGAGTTTGAGTTGACCAGAAACATACCGATCACCACATCCGGTGCCTCCTGAGCTATTTCAGTAGTAACATGGTTCACCTTTCCCCGAACGTAGTTCTGCTATGAGTTAGCCATCTTCTTGGGACATCTATTGGAGTAATGTCCCGGCTCTCCACAATTAAAGCACTTGTTGTCATTAACTGCATTTGGCGCTTTTGGTGCGTCATTCCTCTACGGAGCATTGGGGGCATTATTCCTCACTGGTACATTGTTGGGCTGCTGCTGACGCTGAGCTGGTGCCTTGTACTACTGTTGCTGCTGCTATGCACGCTGCTGCTGCTGGTTGCGGTTGGGACCTGTCTAACCTTGATAGCGCTGCTGAGGTTGAGTTTGTTGAGGGTTGGTATGGAAGCGAGAGTTGCTCCTAGATTGCTGTCCTTGAAATTTCCTCTTCTTGTCCTCCATCTGGCAGCGCTTGTTCTCAATCACTAAAGCTTTGTCCACCAGCTGCTGGAAGTTAGCAAAGGTATGGGACAACAGCTGGTACTGGAGACCATCATTCAAGCCCTCCATAACAGCTCCTGCCTCTTTCCATCCTCATCTACCTCAGTAGGTGCATACCGTGACAATTGTATAAACTTGTCACGATATTCAGCAATAGTCATGCTCCCCTGCTTGAGAGCCAAAAACTCCTTCTTCAGCTTCATCAGTCCTGCAGGTACATGGTGAGTGCGGAAGGCACTGCGGAACTTAGCCCAAGTGATGGGATTAGCTTCGGTGCGGCCAAAGCGGAATGAGTCCCACCAATCCTATGCAGCTCCCTGCAACTGTCCAGAAGCATATAAAACTTTCTCCCTATCATCACATTGGGCAATCTCCAGTTGCCTCTCAATGGCACGTAGCCAATCATCAGCTTGGAGTCGATCGGCAGAGTGCTTGAATACAGGTGGGTGTCCTTTCAGAAACTCTCCCCTCTTATCTCTGACATGAGGGGGTGCATTCTCATTCCCTTGCCCCATGTTCTGCATGTTCTGGGCCATCTGTTGAAGCAACTGGGTCTACATCATCATCAGCTGCTCCATGGTGACTGGGGGTGGTGGCGGCGGTTCCTCGCCTCCCTGGTTGTTCCTCCTGGTGTTCACCATCTGTAGAGGCATCATATAAGTCTCACATGTCCAAGCATATAACTCTTACAAGATACTGGTGCAACAAGAGTAGGTGTAGACAAGAAATATATGTAGGGTATGCAAGAAGATATTTGTTCTGAACTTTTCCAGCAAGTTGGATAACAGGTGTGCTGTAAAACAAGCATATCTCACTCTCTGATTATCATATGATTGCGTAGCATACCTTTCTGGAAAGCTTATGAAATTCTCTACAACTTTTGTTTAGAACGCTTTTTCAAATTCTGAAGTTTACTTAGTCAAATACAGACAATAAGCAGTACTGTTTTGGAATCCTGACAGCGCAGAAACCTCAACTTACAACAGCTGTATCTCATAATTTATAATAGCTATTGAGGTGATTCCAGAGCCAAAAGAAAGATGTTGAAGTCTACTTATCTCCATAAAAATTTCATAACCTTTGAGTATCTAGATTACGAGATATGAACTGATAAAGACAGACTGTTCCAAATGATACAGAATGGACAGCATGATAAAACGAAACCCAACTATTTATTCATAATATCCTTAAACCTTAACCTTAACTAAATGACCGTGGACATGCCCACAAGTCATCACAATCATATCAAAGATCCAAATCAAACATTATTCATAATGATAAACATCCAACCATGCAACTAACACTTGTCCAACCATTAAAAGAAAGAAACTAAATACTCTCTCGCGTAGCTACGCGTGCTTATTACATATTTTTAAGACTGTCCTATGGGTACGAGTCGATGTTGGTGCTGGTGCTGGGGTCTCCAGACTCTCCTCTGGTCCTCAGGGGCGACTGAGTGGGTACTCCTGAATCTTCCACATCTGGACCTCCTAGCTGCTGCTTCAGTGTAGCGTTCTCACGAGCCAGCTGCATGTAGGCCCTCCCCATGACATCGAGCTCATCCAGGGCCTGATCCAAGTCAGTGTGGGTCTCAGCCAAGCACAATAGGGTAGGCCTCAGCCTCAGGTTCGCCTCTCCAAGCAGTGCAGCGATGTTGCACGTAGACTATCCGCTCCGACGGTGGGGAAGATAGCGATCGTCCTCCCAGGTGATGTCGTCGAAGTGACGGTCGCGGTTGACCATCAACACCTGTCGGCCTGCATCCCTGATGATGGCCGCACGTGTGAGCCATGCAGTGGTGGCGCGATGGATGTAGCGCACCCGAGTCCCCTCTCGAATGTACACTTCTGTCTCCCAGAAGCCGGTGTAGTCGGGGTGGGTCCAATGCTCCGTCCTGTACTGTATAGTGCCTCTGGGGTGGTAGCGAATAGTGATGCACAAGTGCGGGAAGCCTAGGGTGGTAGTAGCCATCACCCTCCAAGTCATAGTGGATCTCCACAGTCCATCCCTGAGCCAACGGTGCATTGTGATCATCATCATTATCATCATCCCCATCGTCTCCACCGTCTCCATCGTCTCCACCATCTCCACCGTCTCGACAATCTCCACCATCATCACCTCCATCAGCATCAGAATCATCAGAACCATCTCCATCATCGGGGTCACCAGCTCCCTCCTAGCCACCTTGTTCCTGCATTTCCTCGGGATCTTCCTTAGACTCCTCTATCTCAATGGGTCCCTCGAACATGGGTCCCTCTTCTGTTTCTTCATCCATTGGATCCTCCAACAAGTCCTCCAGAGGTTCCCCCATGGGCACCTCCACAGGTGGTTCCTCCTCTTGGTTCCTTAGAGCCTCCACAAGGTGTGCCGGGACACGCTTGCCCAAAGTGAACCTGGTCCTCCTAGTGGGCATCAGGACGGTCCTCTTGCGCGGGGTCTGCTTGGTACAGGCCATATACAAGAATAAAAAGGTTGAGTATTAGAACAAAATAATTTTTGGCAACAGATAAAGAGTAGAATATAAGCAAAAATTTTATAGCAAAGTAAAAGTAGTAAAATAAAGATAATGAAAATCTAAAAATGTCCATTTCTATCTAGGTTGTTCGTCCTACAGTCAGTTATAGCTCTGATACCAATTTGTCGCACCCAATTTTGTAAAGCAAAACCAAGTACTCATATATGTGTGCCCAGGATATCCAAACACACACATATATCACAAATTGCAATAGTATCAAAGTAAAGTACTTATTACATCGCATATCTCATCATAAAGTTAAATACAAAGTTTGCTGAAAGGCAATATTATTACAAGCACAGCGGAATAACTAGCCCAACTACCACAGGGACTCCAACTGGTGAACGTCTCCCTAGTAGTCCTGGACATCCTCCGGAAACTCTTCATATCCATTATCTGTTACCCATCCGGGATTTTCATTGGATGTAAAGCAAGTGTAAGCTCACCATGCTTAGCAAGTATAACAAAGGGATCTATGAGGCTCAAATAGGCTTGACACTGTTTGACTACGGTTCGCAATTTTAGTTGATCAATTTTTAGCAACCTAAATTACTACTTTAATGAATAGTCCCAATTCCCAAGTGGTATTAAAGTATCATCAAGCTTTATCTCATAACCCATCCATCCATCATCCACAGTAACCACTAATCTCGAAGGATCCAGACCGCTCGTATCCGTGAGCACGGCTATTATAACAGGTTAATTATTTCTGTAGAAATTGTACATCTTTACCCACTGAGCCATGATTCCCAATGTCGGGGTTCACGAGACCCACTACACCTCTTCCTAGGAAGTGTGGCAGAGTTTCACTATGAAACCCTTAGCTAGTTGCACTAACAGGTCATAGCTACAAAGGAATGGCACGCATGGGCATCGCAGCACGGTGCACACCCTAACAGAAAAAGGAAAGATACCCTCTTACCCCTTACTAGAGCTACAGACGAGCTAGTACAATCTAGATAATAGGTTAAAGTTAGAGCCATGTGACACTCGGGGTTGTACGGTCCCTCCTGGATTGCCGCTTTAGGATTAAGTCCTTATGGAGAGGCACTAGAGTACTCAACCCCATACTCTAGCCCCCTATCTAGTGCTAAAAAGTTCCATTTTATCACATTGCATATAGTCTTTAAACATGTTTAACAATTACTTCATGTTAAGTGCTGTAGCATCTATCCAAAATGCCTACCCAATAAACCCAGGTATCAAGGATATGTGGTACAAGGAATTATCTAGGTAAAGTCCTTAAAGGCAATTCAAATTAAACTCATGCATGAATGTAAGTGGTAGTAGTTCATAGGTAACAAGGGGCCTTTGGTACACTTGCCTTCCTCAAAGTCATCCTGGGAATACTGCTGATCCTGCTGGGGGTCCTCAGTCACCTCGAATGGCTCACCCTCTAATCATGATCCAATCATCAATCAAGCATCATACCAATCATTACATGCATATAAGATAGAACTCCATTAGAATAGTACACCAAACAGTGAAAACATATGTTGAAAAGCTTACAGATCTGTTCTACGCATTACTACGAACACATGAGCGAAAGAATCACTCAAATCAGACTTAAAACGTGAAAGTTATGCATGAAATAAGATGTAATGGCAATTCTGTAAATAAACTAACCTATTTTCGAATTAAAACAATTAAAAATCTGAATTTAAATTAAATTTGGACCGGGCATACTATTTCTGGAAATGACAGGGTCCTAAATGAATAAAATTAGGACCGAAAAATAATTATTTTGAACTAACCGGGACTGTGGGTTGATTCACTAAAAACCGAGGGGCTATTTTGTAAAACAGGCATGGCTGACCGCGTGTTGACCGGGGCTGCTGACTCATCTGACACGTGGCGCACTGTGGTTCGCTCGGTGCACCACATGGCGTGGACTAGTGCTGACGCAGGCACGGTGCGCCGGGTCCATGGTTCACCGTGGACCGGCCACTTAAATCCAACCGGTTTCTAATCTAGGCCATCCGTGCTAGATCCAACGGCACAGGGGTGAGGGCCGGGCGGTGGCTCACCGAGGAAAAAGGAGATGCCAGCGGCGCCATGGCCGGTGCGAACTGGAGCTTAGGCTACGACTTCCTAGGGCGCCAAAACAAGATCTAAGGGCACGCGGACGGTCAGGAGCTCACCGCGGGGTCGACGATGGTGGTCGTGGCGTCCGGGAGGGCTCCGAAGCTGGTCGTCGACGGCGGCTGCGAACTGGAGAGAGAGAAAAGGCATGCGGGTGAGGATGTATTCGGGCAAAACAAGGCCAAAACGCGAATTGGGAAGTACCAACGGGCGCGGGGAAGTTCGGCGGTGCTTCGGGTGGCTTTGGCGACGGCGTTCGTGCTCAGGAGGGGAGCATTCACCGGCGGCGGTGGCTCATGGCAGTGAGCAGGGGATGGAGAAGGGTAGAGGCGAGGCTCGGCCTTTATAGGTGGGCAGCTGCGGCGTACAAGGAAGGGGAGCGGGCAGTTTCGGTGCCTTCCATACGGACGCCGGTGGCCTTCCATCGGAGCCGTGCCATTGACGGGCAGAGAAAGGAAAGGGAGCGTCGGGGAAGGAAAGTGGAGGAAGAAGGCAGCGCTGATGAGTGGGGCCAGCAGGGTAGTGAGAGAGAGAAGGGAGAGAGCGGCGGCGTGGGCGTTGCGGGCCGTGGTGCCGGGGTGGGCTGCGCTGGTGGGCTGGCTCAGCGATGAAGGCGACCAAGCTGATGTACGCGCGGGCGGCAAGCTGGGCCGCGCGGGGTGCGGGCCAGCGCACCAGTGCGGGGCAGCCGCCGAGTGGGTCGTCGCCGAGCAAGGCAGGCCGGGAAGGGGGAGGAAGAAGGCCGGGCTGGCTGGAGTTGGGCCAGAAGGTGAATTCTTTTCCAAATCAAATTCTTATCCAATTCTATTTTCTCCATTTTCATTTTTAAGCCAAATTCAAATAAGTTTTGAATTCAATTTCAAATCATCTAGCCCTACACTCAATCAAAAACCATATGATTCGGCATGAATGCAACAAACAAGTTTCTAAACTTATAGTTTATTTTATTTATACAATATTTATTATTTGGCCTATGTTAGAAATACCTAGAAAATGTATAAATAGGGCAAGAATTTAATTGCTAATTTGCAGTAGAATTTTGGGTGTTACAATGCCCTCAAAAAGAGGTTATATTAGAAAGAAGAAAAGCATCCAGGCAGATGGCTCAAAGAACTACCGGCTGTGGTCTGGGGACTGCACACTCAAGCTAGTCGCAGTACCGGTGCGTCTCCATATTTTTTGGTCTACGGCTCAGAGGCCATACTACCAGCAGATGTTGCCTTCCGAGCACCCAGGGTAGAAAATTATGTTGAAGTGCCAGCCACGGCTGTTCAGACAGAGGACATTGACCGAGCCAAGGAAGAACGCCTGATCACCTACGTCCTCATAGCCCAGTATCTAGAAGATCTACGAGGGTACTTAACCGCAACATAAAAGGTCGTTCATTCACCGTCGGCAACCTTGTTCTCCACAGAAAACAAAAGACCGAAGGGTTGCACAAGCTTTCTTCCCCTTGGGAAGGGCCCTACGTCGTCAAAGAGGTCACACGACCAGGATCTTATCGCTTATGTGACTTAGATGGGATTGATGTTCCAAACTCATGGCAGATCGAGCACCTTATACGTTTCTACCCTTGAAACGCTCTAGATATGTACTCTCCATTTTATGATAAATAAAGGTTTGGTCTCCATAATTTGTCTCCATTTTTTCCACCTTTAACTTTCGATTTTCTCGTACGGTCGTCGAACCATTACGATACTCCATAATGATCTCCACAATCGCCGAACGATTTTCTCCACAATCGTTGAACGATTTCTTCAAATCGCCGACCATGATTTCACCAAATAAAGTTCTCCAAATCTCCAAAATCTCTGAGCGGTTCTCTCCAAAAAATGTCGAACGATTTCTCCAAAATGCCGAACATGATTTCTCCAGAACGCCGAACACGATTTCTCCAAAACGCCGAACACGATTTCTCCAAAACGTCGACCACGTTTTTTCCAAATTGCCAAACTCGATTTTCCAAATCGCAGAGCATGTTTTCCATATAGCGAAAACATTCTTTGATCGGAGAGTAACATTTTTTCTTTGTTCTCTTCGGAGAAGACCCAGTCTTTGATTTCTCCCTACACGTGCTATGGGCTCCATGCTCTGCGTTATGGGCGGTCGGCTATGGTCCTTTGCTCACACCAGTTTTTCCTACATGTCTACGGGCTCCGCGCTCGATGTTATGGATTATGGGTTAGCCAAGGCCGAGAGTTCAACATAGAATACATTGCTCGGACGCTGCTTGTGTTGCCTTTATCTCTGAGTTCATTTAACAACAGCCGACCAGAACACGTTCAGCGCTGTTCTTTATGGAAAAAACTCAGCCACCAATTTTCTCCTACACACGCATAGGCTCTGCGCTCGACGTTATGGACTATGGGCTGGCCAAGGCCATAGGGACCAGCAGCAGACCCACTGGTCGGATGTTACTTGAACTACGCATAACCGCGTCCGATTTGAAACTTTGAAGATTATTTCGCCAAATTATAAGCACACTGCATATATTGTATATACAAGCACCTAATGACAAATATTTTATAAGTATTTGTTTCTTGCGCTTTCGCGCTTTCTAACCATACTGTCAAGATATTACAGATGATGTCCACCGAGGAGATCATTATGCTTCGCCACTACCATCATTCTCTCCGAACAGGTATATATCGCCGGCCAACTTTTTCGTCGCGTTCTCCACCTCGTCTTCAAGCCGCTGGGTCTCCGCTTCGCTCAGCCCTTCAGCGTACCCACCCCCTATCACCTCCAAGTCAGTGTCTGGATAGTGGGATCGGACAACAGCAAGGGCGTGGGTAGCAGTAGAAACAACGGCGTCGCGGTTTAAGCTTTTAAAGCTTTCCCACGCCATCTTGCATCTTTCAATGATAATATCCGAGCGAGGTGGCCTGCCGTTAGGATGAGGAGTAGTTTCTAGTTCGATGCAGTCGAGCACTGGTCTGATTCTGACAACTATGCCATCAAATTTGTTCCTCTGGGTACGGCCGTCTTGCTCCAACACATCGAATTGTGCCTTGACCCTCCGACGATAGTCTGCATGCATTTTGAAGTTATATCAGGGAAGACATTAACCTCAGCAGAAAACCCGATCATGGGGTACTCACCGTCCAGCTCCTTAGTCAGTTTGTTCGCTCGCTTTGTCTCCTTCATTTTCTCCTCCTAGAGTTGTTTGAGGGCCTGGCGCAGCTGACCGAGCTCCGCGTCTTGTTCTACAAGTACATCATTCATCAACAAAAGTAATCATATCTGGCTATGTCAGGCATTTTTGCGGATCAAACGTACCTCTTTTCTCCTCAGAGACTTTTTGCAGCTTTTCCAATTGCTCGGAAGCATCTTTCAGTTGTGTAGAGGCAGTGATCAGCTGCTCGGACTTGCTCCGAAGTTGTTCTTTCGCAGTCGCTAGTTGTCCAGACAGGACCCCCTTCTAGTATTCTAGGTCCCGCACGATGGACTCCGCAAGGTCTCGCTCGCGCTGGGCCCTTTGAATATTCTTCTCCAGAAGGTTCATCGCCTCCTTGAGTTTTTTGTTCTCCTCGGCGAGGGGCTCCATCCTCTTAATCAACTGGTAATGGTGCTCGGTAGTTCGAGTCATCCCCTAGAAATGCACAATGATAATGACAGAAGGAAACAAACAATGACAACGAAGAATTTTCGGGATTCCGTATCAACCTCGATCTGTTTTACTACTCCGCCGAGGGTGGATTTCAGCCTCTTCATTTCTCTAAGGGTGTCCTCTTCCTCGACAACTACCACTTCATCACCACGTTTGCGAAGGATTCAGACGGATTGGGTTTGAGGCTCATCATGAACGATCTCCTCGACCTCTTCCGCTACAGTAGGGCTCACCACAGGGGGGCTCCATGGTTAGATAGTGGGTCTGAGCATGACATGCGACCCTTCTGGGGGCACCATTAGCTCCTCGGGCACCCCTGGTCTCACTGACCCAGACTCTGCCGCCTCGCTAGCCACTACAGTTCAGCTCCTGAGTGTCTGGCACTACTCGACGTTGCTTTGGGCATCATTGCTAAGCCGGCCTCTGTAGATGCTGGTCCCTCACCGTCTCCAGCTCCACCTGCAGTGATTGTTGTTTGTTCCACCAATCCCCGAGCACTGGGGGACCCTGACATGGGGGTGGCAGGCGCTACCTCTGCCTCAAGATTAGCTTGAGACTGCTTATCAGTCTGGGCGGATGACTTCAGATCCTCCATGTGTTTTGCGATGCATCCAAACATTTGGTCAATCGCCTAAAAAATAGAGATCAAATAGCAAAACAATAACAATGCGAGGTTACTTACCGTTTGGTCTGCCGGTGTGCTTTTTTGAATCGGCGAGGCCTATTCGAGCCCTCGGGTGCGGCTGTGGGGTCGACCTCCGTGTTATCGGGTGGGGGTCTGTCCTCCTCTATAGTTGGCCTGTGCTCCACCTGTTGTTCCAGTGTTTGCTCCACCTATACCACTGGGTTTCACTCTGTTTGCTGCTCGGGGACTCCCGTCGCCTACTGCTCGAGGACTGCCGTCGCTTGCTGCCCAGGGACTTTGTCACTTCCCTTTTGTTGCTCCTCCATGCATGTTCTGCGTGAAGTTGTTTGCATGCTGGGGGGAGGGGGAACAGTATTTTCATCGTCATCAGACCACTCCATCACCACGGCCCTCCATAGACGGCTGGTCTGGTCGCCGCCTAGTGATATACCGCCTGGTCTGCGGGGAGTGGCCGCTGCTATTTTCCTTTTCTTCCGGGCTGGCTCGTCTACCGCTGCCTATTTTCCCTGAGATTTCTCCGATAATGGGGGGGACGCGCCGTATGATCAACATCCAAATCTCTGGATTCTGATGAGATACCGACGGGACTTTCTTCAGGGTTTTCTGTTGGTCGAACATCCACCACTGGCGACCATTTAGCTCTCGACACGTCTGAAAAATATACTGCTCTGTCCTGCGAATGGATCTTTGCATAAGTAAGTCAGTTCCCTGCTTGGCAAATCGACATTCGAACAATGACGGGTAAGATGATTACCTGAGGAGGCGGGTTGGTACAGTTGAAGGCTTTTGTTTCTTTCGGCCAGCTAAATGAGGTGCTAGAGGTGAATAGTTCTATGGCACGGCCTATTACTTCTTTCCTTGACAGTCGTTCAGGTCTCTCCCAGGTTCCATCGTCGTCGCCCTTGTAGTCAAAAGCAGGATAGGCCCTTTCCTTGCAAGGCTGGACATGGCATACTATGAAGCTTGCTACCACAAGTTCACCTCTCAACTCCACACTTTGAATCAGGTCAAGGAGCTCCTTCACTTGCTCCATGTCGACACTTCTTAGTCTCTCCAACTAGCTTCTTTGGTTCTCCGGGATATGGTGCACGTCGTAGCGGACGGCCAGGTGGTTCTGTTTCTTGTAAAACCACTTGGCATTCCACCCTTTCAAGGAAGTGTTCAGTGGTACACTGATATAATCACTGGCCATTCTATCCCAGAGCTGTAGATATACGCCGCCGACCACCTTGGAGCCACCGCCGCCTTTCTTCTTTAGCCAAAATAAATGTCTAAAGAGGTTGAAGTATGGAAGAATCCCAAGAAATGCCTCATAGAAGTGAATAAAGATCGAGATGTGTGGTATAGTGTTGGGGTGGAGATTGCACAGACTGATCGACCAAAATACCAATAGATCTCGCAAGAAAGGATGAACAGGGAACCCCAATCCATGCCAAAAATAATCTTCAAAGACTACAACTTCATCGGTGTTAGGCATTGGAAAGGGCTCACCAATGGCTGGACCCCATCTGCCAGTGACGTGGTCAGGAAGCACGCCCGCCGTCACCATTCTTTCGAGCTCCGCTTCTCCGGTGCGCGACGGCGTCCATTCTTCATCACGGCTGGCTTCGCTTCCCACTTTCTTTGGGCTTGTTTTCTTCAGGTTCGTGCCTCTCCTCTTCTGCGCCATCGCTCAGATCTGGATACGGTCTGGCGTCGGCAGCGTTGGTGGCTTTGAATCTAGAGGTGTGGTGGCTGAGATGGAAGATGAAATGGTGGAGTGGCAAAGGTGGGCGGTGGTACTGTTACAATGCACTTTCCCCGCCTTTATAACTCAAGGGTTTTTGGGGAACCGTTCCCGTGATCTGCGCCGCTGCAATTTCTCCGATGCGCCAAATGGGCCGATACATGGGCTTCGGCGCAAACCGTAGCCCACAGCGCTTATTTATCGCTGCCTTTAGTTGCTCCTCGCCTAAATATCACTGACTTCTCCACCATTTATTGAGGCTAAGTAACTAACACTGTCTAGTTGTTACTCCGGTTTTTTCTCCATGGTTGGATTACTCCTATAACTCTGCCTACAACTCAAGGACTGGTGGTCTTTTTCGATGGTTTTAGGTTGTTTTTCTGTTTCTGACCCTGGCACCATGTGACTGCGTCACCTACTGTCAAGCTCGGGGACTAAGTGGGCACACTTCACCTTGCGGTGAATGTGCTGTGTTTCTTTTTGGGCCACGCCTGGGGACTGGTTGCCTGCTCGGCTGGTTTTCAGTTTTTTCTTCTAGTTTTTTATTCTGGCACCACAAGACTACATCATCTGCTACCAGGCTCAGGGACTAAGTGGGCACACTTCACCTTGCGGTGAGTGTGTGGGATTTTTTCTCAAAGACTGCATGACTATAGAGGAAGATTGACTCCTACAATTTTGTTCGGACTCTAAGTGGGCACACTTGGTTTACTATGGAGAAATTTTTGATTTTGTACTTGAGCTCCTTACACCCTTATGGCAAGCCATACTTGGGTCATGCAGCTCGGCGATAGGTCACACTGCTCGGCGATGGTTCACGCTGCTCGGCGACAGGTCGTGTTGCTCTGCAATGGTTCATGCTGCTCGGTAATAGTTCACACTGCTCGGCATCATTTGCAACTGCTTGAACAAGCTCAAGGCGGCATTGCACAACGGGTACAAGGTGCTCGGGGACTAGCTATGGGGGGTACAACCCCGGATACCCACGGCAGATCACATGGGCTGCGCCCCTAGGGGTGGCCTAGCCCACAAGAGGAAGCCTTGCGAGGCACGACTCTGCTCGGCGCCTTCCGCAAGATATCAGGAAGATATCCTAAAGATACTACGAGATATGTTAGGATATGTATGATCCCAAGATTCCTGTAATCAGTTATTACTTTCCGGTTATCTCTTAGATCTAACCGACTTGTAACCCTGCCTCCCGGACTATATAAGGCGGGCAGGGACCCCCTCTAAAATCACGGCATATCATATGATAGCTAATACAAACTAACAGACCACAGGAGTAAGGTATTACGTCATACTGACGGCCTGAACCTGTCTAACTCGTGTGTCTCTGTTGCCTTCTTGTTCTTGATCTCACGCTCCTCTACCGATCAATCTACCTTCATGGAATACCCCTCGAAGGACTGCCGACGATAATCTATCGACAATGGGCAATAAGACTAGGTAGCACATGTACGCACTTTCTCTCTTTCTCTCTGACTTGTAAGGCCATTCCCTTCATCTATAAAAGGGGATGGGCTCTCTCCCAATAGAGGAGGCTAACTTTATCGATCTAGCTCTAGACAACTTGAGCATACGAATAGCTCCACAGCTCTAGAACTCAATAGCTACACAGAGCATACACTCCAATACTCAACGCACGTTAGAGCACTAGCCACTCTTAACCACTTGGTTTAGAGTCTGGTCGGGCCTCTAACACCGTTCTCGTTCCATACTCGTTTGTAATCCCACAACAAACTTTGAGCACATGGGCTTAGGAATAAAGTCATCGATTGACTAAAATTGGACATAGGGCACGTCGCCTTGAACCATTATAAATCCTATGTCATTGAGTGCTAGACCATATCTGATCACAACGCATGACAAAACTACAAATATTTACTTGTTGGTCACTTTTCGCACTGACAGATAAGTTTTCAAGGAGCAAAGTAGAATTAGGTTAGCCACCATATATATCCACCATACATCCACACACATGCACATCTTGATTTGATTGTATGACTCAACTCTCTTTGGACCCATTGTTTGACTATATAATATATGCATTGCAAGTATGCTCTAGCTTTCTCCCTACCTATGAACTCCACATAAGCCTTAGTGGTAGGAAGCAAAAAAGGCATAACATCATTATTGCCTTGGTGAGGATCCACAAATACTACATATATTGAGAGACTTGAGGGTGTCATACAATGGAATCTCTAAGTTTTATTTTAAAAACTTATAAAAAATCTAGAACAATGGTAGAACAAAGAACTTGAGACATAATGCTTGACTTGATTGTTCTGTCTTTTAATTGCTCAAGACACAAGTGAGGGCTAAGAAGCCCCATGGTTGAAGGTAATATGGGTAAGTTTGAAAGTCAGATAAGTTTATTCTAATCTGGAGGAGAATTCTTGATTGAACGCCTGTGTACTTTTGAGGCGTGAAAGCATTATAGTAACTCCTGATCCATTGCTGAGTTTAGCTTTGCTCAGGGACTGGCAAAGGTTAAGCTTGGAGGAGCTTGTTGACGGTCATTAACATCAATTATAAACCATCAATATGATCTGCATATATACTTAATTCCATCACCAAACATAGGTCTAGGGGTTTAAACTAATAAATTCCACAAGTTTTGGTGAATCTGTGTTTGCAGCAGTGTTTATCTAGAAAACTATCAAGTTGGACCTATTCGTCAAAGTAAATCACGTTTTTCCACGGCGTAAACAACTCCAGAAGGTTCTAGAGGACACTAGAGAGCTCTCCACCGAAGATGACCACGAGAGGCTAACATATGGGGCCGGCCCCACCTGCTGGTTGGTCGGCCTGTGGGATCCACGGGTCAGCCCCTCCTTGCTACGTCGGTTTCCCACCGCCATAAAGATCGTATCTACGTCGTTTATTCAAGTTGGTTTGATCTGAGGGTTTAGAATTGACGCTACCCCCTATATATATAGCCCTGGACCCCCCCTCCCTGGGGCCATCCCTAAAACCCTAATTCATATATTCAGGATTGAGCCAGCTATTAAGAGAAAATTAGTCCTCCATATGATCTAGTCTTATAAATAGAAATAGTAAGATAGAAAGTGAGGGAAGAGTTTAGAGGAGGTGCCGGCCTATCGATGCTCTCTCTACGGCTTGTACCTTGACGGATCCAAGTTCTATTTGAGCTTGCTTCTGAGACTTCTCTGGTAATCAACTTCTAATTCAAGTAAGTATCTTGTTTATATTGTTCTTCAGGTTCATGACTCTTTTGGGTGCTTTATTCCTGTTCTAGAGGGAGTAAAGTATTAATAATAAGTGTAAGCGTGGTGCTTAGACTTAAGTTAATCATGGATGCACCCTACATTCCGGATCGATGGTAGCTCACGAGGGTGACTCTTATAGCCTCGTTAAATCCTTTGTAGTCCACCTCCCATTTGTAGGCCAAGTAGGACCTGGTTACTATGGAAAACATCCTCTGCTGGTGCCTTTCCTTAAGTAATGTTCTCAGTTGAATAGTAGAAGACATAGCTTACCCAAGTCAGAACTAGAGAACCTTAGTAATCCTCTCTACGCTCCTGTTTATCCTAACCTTGTTGCTACCTCTGGTTAAGTTAGATTGTAGTTAACCTCACACGTTTTCCTGTGGATACGATACTTAGAATACTTCTGGGTGAAAACTACAGCGGTATCCGTGCGCTTGCGGATTTATCTGTGTGTGTTAATAAATACCAACATTCTTCAACCATGATCAATACCAATTAACTATCAGTCTCTCTTGTTCATGTGAAGCAAGCCACTATTGAGACTAAACCATATTCATTTCTCTTTGTCTCTTTTTGTTCTATAAATATGCTTGGTTCTTCATTTAAGGGCTTGTTTGATAGAGCTCCCAAAACAACTTCGTAGATGAATCTAGGAGAAGCTCTACCAAATAATTTTTTTATTGTTAAGTGATTCTTTGCTAATTCTTTGAAGTGATTCTCTAAAATGATCTAGGGAGCTGGTAGCTAAAAAGTAGCTTATGCTAATTCACTCTGCGCATAGAATCATTGTATGCAAAGAGTTTATCCTAAAGAGTCATCAAGAATCAATTTAAGTCAGAGAATCACTTGTCACATAGAATCAACTTCTTTAGAGAATCTTGAGCAAGAGGAGCTCTGTCAAATAGTCCCTAAGATATGACATGAGTTTAATATAATCATTAGTAATGAAACCAATTCAAAGACTTACCAAACTCATTGAACCATCAAACCACAAAACCCACTAGGGAGCCTAGATGCACATTTACTAAGGTTAGCACACAAACAAATAATGGCCCCGTTCGCTTCGCTGAAAACAAGCTGAAACACTGTTTCGGCTGATTTGTTGTGAGAGAAAAATACTATTTCAACTAAAAAAACTAGCTGAAAAGTACGAATTATAAAAAAAAAACGAACATGGCCGATAGGTTTATCCTTCCATACCACGTACTTCAAAATGCTTCGTGACATAGGGTGGGGATGCTGGCCAGTAAAATCTGTATTGAAATTCATTGAACACAGGTGAGGAGCCCAACTATGACTTTGAGAATGACGGTTGGGACGAGTGATGGGGGTCTTGGTTCTACGCTCAAGGAGATTGAGGAGAACGATACCCACTATGTTGTGCTTTCACTATGCTTTGCTTTGACGTTCTGTTTGTGTGATTCAATCTATGTGGGCCTTTTGTAATAATGGGAAACCATGTTATGTAACCCTTAAAGTAGATATTCGTGTTGTATGACTATGGTACCGACTGGATAATTAATGAGCAAGTGATAGTGTTTGTTTCCTAGGACTATCACATTTGTGCTTATTTTCTGTGGATTTCTCTTTGATGAAAACAACGTTGGTTTTAGAGGGGTTTCCTGTCCGTTCATCTAGGATGGATTCGTTTTCAATCTATACGGAATATGCCTAACAATTATATGTCCATCTTAATGTTAATACGGATACTAATAACTAATTATGCATGTTGACATGTACATTAGATCAATTTTCATATGTACATATATTGTTTTGTGACTATACATGCATAATATTAAATCATATGATCCTAAAACTTAACCTTTTGGCTACGCATTCGTATTCATCTATTTCCCGTATGCCCTATCCTGATTCTTTTTTTCGATCTTGGTTTTTTTTACTGAAATTTTTTAGATTTGGTTTTTCTGAACCCAATCTTGTTTTTGCCAAAAAAAAAATTAGAAACAAAAATAGAAGATAAGTTTTTCTGCTCTTTTCCACCTGTTTTCATTCATACGGCCATCTAGGTCATATTTGAACCCATTTGGATTCATGATTTTTCATTTTATGTTATTTTTTCTATGAAAATCAATTGATTTTTATAAAAATTATATAATTTCCGAGGCACTTGACTTTCCGCTCCCTGCTATGCCGGCGAGCAGCGGCCACGAACACCTGGCGACGTCGGAGTTACCCGGTGCCGCGGTACAAATAAGCCCCCTCCCCCTGACCCGGGCCAGGGTCTCTACCGCACGCCCAGCTGCGCGCCCGCGCCCGCGCCCGCGCCCTAGCTCGCGGACTCGCGCCCTCTCCTCGCAGGCTCGCACCACAATCAATCACACGAGCAGACAATCGCCAATTCCCTTTCTGTCTTTCTCTTTCAGTGCTCACCATTTCGCGTCCTTGCCTCGCCCTCTCGCCGTCGCGGGCGCCTCTTTTTCACCTCCCTCCCCCCTTCTGCCACGCACCTTTGCAGAAAGAAAGGCGCCCCGAGGTACCTGACTCCGTAGAGGTAGAAGAGGTAGAGCCCGGGAGCCGAACACCTCCACCAACAGCAAAGCACCACCACCAGAGCCGAGCGCACAAAAGCGCGCGGCCGGGACGCCGGGACAAAGCAACGGGCAGACTGTACTGCCCGCTGCTGCAGCTACCCTTCCAGCCCCGGCCAGGCGCTCGCAAAGTGCGGAGCCGCCCTCTTCGCTCGTGGTCTCTCTCTCCGCGCTCTCGTTCCAGGTCGTGTACGACCCCGCCCGTACGTACGGACCCCGGCGCTCGTGCGCGATGTCTTCGGCGGCGGGAGGTGGATACGGGGCTGGCGGCGCCGAGCACCAGCACCTGTTGCTGGGGCAGGCCGCGGGGCAGCTCTACCACGTGCCGCAGCACAGCCGCCGCGAGAAGCTGCGGTTCCCGCCCGACCCGGCCGACTCGCCCCCTCCCACTGCCTGGCCGGCGCCCCCACCCTTCTACTCCTACGCGTCCTCGTCGACGTCGTCCTACTCGCCGCATAGCCCAACGCTGGCGCACGCGCTACCTGCAGGCGCCGGGGCCCAGATCCCAAGCCAGAACTTCGCGCTCTCGCTCTCTTCGGCGTCCTCGAACCCTCCGCCCGCGCCGCGGAGGCAGCTCGCCGCGGGGGTAGCCACGGGGCCGTACGGCCCGTTCACGGGCTACGCGGCCGTCCTCGGGCGGTCCCGGTTCCTGGGCCCCGCGCAGAAGCTGCTCGAGGAGATCTGCGACGTGGGTGGACGGCCCCCGCACCTGGACCGGCGCTCCGACGAGGGTATGCTCGACATGGACGCCATGGACGTGGCGGGGGACGTGGACCACGACATGGACGGCGGTGACCGCGCTACCGCTGAGGCGGTCGCTGTCTGCGGCGCCGAGCAGCAGTGGAGGAAGACCAGGCTCATCTCCCTCATGGAAGACGTGAGTTAATCACTACGATCCGCCTTCCCCAGCTTCTTGATCCTTCAAAGAAAAACACGCCTTTTCCTGCTTTTGTTTCATATCGCAATTATTTCTTCTTCGGCGAGAAGAATCTAACGAACACACCTCATAGTCACGTCACGGAGCCTACATCCTGGTTGAATCTTTATTTACTGTTCTGGCACAGCTTATTTCTTGTGCTTGTGATTTGATGATAGTAGAAATGGATTGTGATTCGAGCTCTTTCGGATATGTTTCTTTGGTTATTATATACATCAAATCATTGTTTTGCACTGTTGATGTTGAGCGGTTTCCATTCCTTTTCATTTTTCCCTTGTGAAAACTAGCAACTTGCTGTGAAGTTCTTGATGAACAGAATTGCTCGCAGTTCAAAGCATCAAATTGGAACATCAAAACATATCAGGGTTCTCTAGTTTTATCCGATCCCGTAGAAACTTTCAAAATTGCTACTCGATAAGATTCCTAGAGTTTTTGTCTTCTTTCGAAAGGATGCCATATGCATCAGTGTAACCTGCAGAAAGATTCTGTTTATCTGGTCACCACTCTTTTGCTAAAATAATTCTATTGTTCACGGTTGTAATTTTGCCAGGCAAAGTACAGTACGTGCTAGCATCTTGATTCCTAACATACACTTCGGTGCAGTCTTGTCTAACGCGAGGAAAATAAATTCTTACTATGTCCTATATATGCTGAACTTCCTGAGTTTATTGGCTGCACTAAGTAGTTAATAGTTAAGTACTAAATTTTGGGTGTGCTCGACCTTTAAACTCAGAGTACATGAGCCTTGCAGGTTTGCAGGCGATACAAACAGTACTACCAGCAGCTGCAATCTGTGATCTCCTCGTTTGAGACCGTTGCGGGGCTGAGCAACGCGGCCCCCTTTGCTTCCATGGCGCTTCAGACAATGTCGAAGCATTTCAAGTGTCTGAAGGGGATGATAATGAGCCAATTACGGAACACAAGCAAGGTCGTCACCAATGATGGTATTAGCAAGGATGATATGGCAAACTTTGCGCTTATGGGTGGTGGAGCAGGCCTCCTGAGGGGAAACAATGTGAACGCGTTCGGCCAGCCCCACAACATTTGGAGGCCTCAAAGAGGGCTTCCTGAGCGTGCAGTGTCTGTTCTTCGCTCATGGCTGTTCGAGCACTTCTTACATCCGTAAGTATATGAATGTCGTTTCTGCTGATCTTGTTATCTTTGAAGTATTTTGGTTTTGGTGAAACTGATATTACACAACATGATACATAGTGGCATGTGTACTTGTAGTTGCTATTGAATTCGGGTGTAGAGGAGTAGTACTTGAATCTGGTAACCATTGGGTAGAAAAGACATGTCATGATGATATGCTGCTTGCGCAACATGATCATGATTACTATTAGTGAGAGAATCATGAAACAATGCGAGATATGGGATAAATGCCTACATAGTTCCAACCGAACCAATGGCCAAATTCTTTGCTTTATTGGAAGTTTTTTTTTCTTGTGCATGCACTTATTTTTTGCTAGTGGTAAGTGCACAATGGGCACTGCTAGTGATAAATCCGAGTTATGTTTTCACGGATGAGAAGTACTATGCTTGAAATTTTCTTTAGAGTTGCAAATCGTGAAATATCATTGATTATAGTTCATTACTATCTGATTACATATTCTTTCCTCGTGGAGCTCACTTGTTAGTTCATCCTTATTGTACGTTGTACAGAAGCTTGAAAAATCCTTATATGCAACAACCTTAGACATGTACAGAAGTCTAGGGTAATGTTGTCATTATACTTGCAGTTTTTGTGATCACCCTTTGGGGCCTCCTGTGCATCCAAAGGTGGATGCACATGGGGGCACGTGCCCTTAAGGCAGGGATGAAAATGGATCGGATACGGACGGATATCACCGATATTACATTTGTTTTCATATTTCTGTCTGGATTCGGATTCGAATACGGATAGTGTCAACTATGTCGAATAGGATACGATTGGATATCGACACCATAAATATGCGATTTGAGTATTCGGATACGGATACGGTATCGGATGTTGGATATCCGGACTCGGATACGGACAGATCTCAACCCCTCTAAACGGATTCGGTTTCGAATATGGTCGGAAAATATTCATACCGTTTTCATCCCTACCTTAAGGGCAAAACTCCGTGTCCTCGTCCATAATTTTGGATTGATTGTTACATCTGTTGGAATAAAGCCTTGCATCAGAATGGAGTTTGGTTCTGGTTGTGGAAACCTACAGGACCATTTGTGATCTTTCTGGTGTTGTTTAGTCTCATGCACTAGTGGTTGGACAAATCACTCCTTAGCGACTTTCGAATTACATGTTATATGCAACTTTACTCCTTAGTGACTTTTGAATTACATGTTATATGTAACTTTTATTGCAGTGAGTTTGTTCGATGGTTGTTTGATCACTTGCTTTCACGTGCCATTGTGCTGCTATCTGTGCTTGCTTGGTTCTCTATGTATCCTAGTTCTCATGTTTGGTTGTCGTTTTACAGGTATCCAACTGACAGTGACAAGCAGATGCTGGCTAAACAGACAGGCCTAACAAGGAACCAGGTAAGTTGCCATGAATGTAAAACTAACAATACTACTAGAATTTTACCATCAGCAATGTTCTCAACTGTCAAAACAAATATGTTGTATTAAAACATCATTGTGTCCGTGATAAGCCCGTGAATTCAATGAGCAGGTGTCAAATTGGTTTATCAATGCAAGGGTGCGGCTCTGGAAGCCCATGGTGGAAGAAATCCACAACCTGGAGATGCTGCAGCTGCAGAAGAACACGTCGGTGGACAAGAGTCAACTCGGCATGCAGCAGATTCAACACTCGTCGGACAGGAGTGGGAAGCCTTCTGACCCTTCAAACTCTCAGCGTGGGCAAAGCAGCGGCATGACAAGAAACCTCAGCTCTCCGGCATCACGCCATATCCAAGACGAGCTCCACGACATACCAGGCCAGGTGAGCTTTGCTTACAATGGGCTCCCCACGCACCACGGTCTTGCGCTGTCACATCCCCAGCAAGCTCAAGCGGTCAGTGCCGGCATTGGTGTTGGTGGCGTGGCTGCCGGCGGCGGTGGCGTTTCCCTCACACTTGGCCTTCACCAGAACAACAGGACCTACATTGCCGAGCCCCTTCCGGCCGCGCTCCCGCTCAACCTCCCGCACCGTTTTGGGCTGGAGGACGTGAGCGACCCCTACGTGATTGGGTCATTCGGCGGCCAGGACCGTCATTTCACGAAGGGAATAGGTGGCCACCATTTGCTCCATGACTTTGTTGGTTGATCTCGATCGTCTTAACTGGAAGTGTTGTCAGCATGCATGTATTGTATTAGTAGGGGTAGGACAGTCGAAGAGACCATTTGGTCCATGCATCCAAGAATGCTGTCGATATTTGACACTGTGAGGGCTATAGAGGGCATGACGTACCGTTGAAGATCTGTTTCAGTTGTATGTCGTAGAGTTGAACCCTATTTGTTCTAATCCCAGGTTATCGATTAAGCGGTGTTAACACATTGTACCACTATTCCTTTGACATGCAATTGAAGTGAAGGTTGAAAACAGTGGTTAGTTCTTTGTCCTGTTTGTATGGGCTGATTTAGTTTCTAAGTCATGGCTGAAAGGACTGTTGGCTGGTTTGATGTGAGAGAAAAATATTATTCGTTGGCTGATAAACTATGACTTATAAGTCTGACATAGGCTGCTTGCTCCTTGCAGCTAGTCGTCCCCAGTGCTCCTGGAGGTTGAGATGAGATGGTTTTTCACAATAATTTACAGTGTAGCTTCATTGTGTAGCCCTAAAATATGACTGCTGGGATAGTGGACAGGTGGTGCCCTAAAGCAGGTTGGTGGCAGTATTAATCTGTGCCAGATCTTGCATCCTAGATGGAATACGCCTCCTAAAGCTTGGACAGGCCATGATTTGGCCATCTGCTACATGACCTTCGCAGTTCCAGCACACGCGTACGTTGTCATCGCCCGCACCTAGCTAGCTAGTAACCGCTAACACTTCCTGTTAGGGCTGAGCTGTGCCTATTGGTAACCAGGCTTTGCGCACTAAACAACCAGCCAATTAGCCAGCGGCGACATGGGCTACGCTATGATCTGGGGCTGTCCTGTCAAAAAAAAAATCACTTTTCCCCAGGGTAAAAAGCCCATGTTACCTGGGATCAGTTATCCATGGCCCTCGGTGGTGCAGCGCCCGATTTGACGTACGCTTTGGCAAGTAGAATAACAGCTGGGGGGCTCCATTCACGCCCTTTTTTGAGTGGAGGGAATCCATGCACGTCACTGACTACTGCTGCTCAGCTTCAGCTCCTTCTCGGCAGAAAGCAACCGGTGTGTTCTTTGTTTAAAAAGGGCACTGTTGCGAGCCCCTTTCTTTTCTAGGCTCTACTAGCGCTCCAGTGGTGTGGTGTGGCGCCTGCATGGGCAGATTATTGCTCTCTGATTCTGCATGCCCGCTGAGCAAAACATGATGTGCTGCCTTTTTTTCTAGGCCTTCATGGATAAAGCAGGGGTGATCATTGCCACTCATGGAGAGGAGGGAGAACTGGACTTGCCAAGCTTCAGCTTCAGGGTTCAGCAGCAGATCTTCAAGGAGCATGCATGGGACATTCCGGTTTCTATGTTGTTGTAGGAGTACTAGTACTCCAGTAGTGTTCGACGTGAAAAGGAGAACGCTCTCTTGTCAAGTCAAGATCACGTTAACTCATGTCAGCAGTTCATGAGCTGTAAGCATCTTTCAGCAGAGACGCGTTGTCTGGCGTTCGAGCAGGGGCGACGCTACGTTCACTCATCGGGGTCGGGCGACACCGATGGTTTTGCGATCACCTCAAATGCCCAACGATTTTTGTCCAGCTTGGACCCGATAAAAAATATGTGCGACCCCGACAGACTTGCGGCCGAGCAGTCCACCGTGGCATCACCTTAGAGCAAGGCTAATGGATACGATCGCTCGCCGGCCGTAAGAAGCTCCAGGTCACCCGAGCTGTTGAGCAGCGGTGGCAGACGCCACCGATCTTTAATGCTTCGCTGCGACGTGGAAGAACCGGAGCGGGGGAGCGGCAGCCACAGTGCATTTCGTCAGCTTTTTGCCGGCGTCTCGCAAGTCGCCCGCTTTCTTCTCTCTCCTGCTTTCTCTCTCTCCCACGTCGGATTTCGCCAGCTTTTCGCCGCTTATAATACTTGCTCTTAGGTCCTTAGCCCATCCATCGATTGATTAGCAAGGAGCAAAGATAAGCCCGGTAGCCCACCCAATGGCCTGGCTTCCGTTTCATGAAACGTGATTACGTGAATGCAAGTATATATGTACAGGTAAGCCCATAGCCCGGAAGGTAATAAGCCCATAGTCCACAGCCTGGTCACCGTTTCATCTTCCGATCTTCTTTGTTCTCGTATCAATTCGCAAATCCTTGAGGTGGTGCCGCCGCTCCTTCATTCATTCTCGATCTCGTTTCTCAAAGACACAAACTGACAAACCCCAACCGCAACTTGCCAGTGCCGCCGGCTATAAGCTTAACGGCATGTGTAGTGGTGGGTCAACTCACCGAGGCTATGTACGCATACAAAAAGACGTAATTGAGTCAATTCCTTCAATCTCCGGTGGTAGGTCGACTCCTTCTGTGGGTCATTCAAATAAAAATACATTTTGTTCTCCAAAGCCGGACACTTGCATGAGTGACCTGGTGCTTTCTGTCCCTTTCCTCTTCCTCTTCTTTCCACGTGAATATTATTTTAATCGGAATGAATCGACTCATTTTTGGTGGTTGACTCTTGGCACACTCCATGCATCGATTTGCACCGGTGGTGCATGCATGGACTCATGCCAAATAAAATAATCCCATGAGTCACTTTAGAAACACCACGGGAGAAGCCCTAAGCTCTCTGCCCATCTGTTGTCTAGGTACCCCAAATACCCAATACTTGAATTGGTAACTAGCAATCATCAAGTCTGAACCTTGATGTCTTAGTTTTTTTTCAGCTATACAATTCAAACTTAGAAAGCAGATAGGACATATGCCTTCCAGCAAAGAACGTGAACTTTCATTCCGGCAAGATGTCAGGTATCTATCTACTTTAGTACAGCTTGCATATAGATGTATTTCAGTAGTGACTTACTGACTTTTAACAGTATACACATTGCTATACTTTCACATTAGTAATTTAGTATCGTTCAACATAACTAAAGGATGATCGTGAGCTTAATATACATTTGATAATATGCGCATATATATGCTTCATAAAGCAAGGATTTCTAGCTACCATTTAATTCACTTTCACAAGATGGAGAGTCGTAGTTGTAGAGAAAAACTGTAGTAGGTAATTACTGCCGTGAAAGTTTATTTTGTCAACTTGTTATTTTATCAATTTGATGTTATATACTGATATTATATTATCATAAACCTTAAAGGTAGTCCTGTGAGAGTATCCACCCCGGCGACCATTTATCATGGCTTCGCCCCTGCGTTCGAGCATGAGTGATGGTAGGTACGAAGGGATCGGAGCTGGTGTTTTGATTTTGATTTTGGTGTGGAGCTGTATTCCTCCCTAAGTTATGATGGGACCAAGAGGGCCAGTTTAGGTGCTTTGTTCCTTTTGTCGGCAATTTTGTTGCTTTGCTCAAGAATAGACAGCTTAAATTAGCATATCACAAACGTTTTCTACGTTTTGTCTAAGGTTTAATCTTTTCACTAAACACTGATGCTACTAGCATACTACTAGCGCCTAGTAGGCAACATCTTTTTCACTCTGGCTGGCTGGCAGCTGAGAGCAACTGCAACACCGGAGGACATCAGGTGCAAATGGTGCAAATTATCTTAAAATATGTCATCTGCCGTATAAGCATCTGAAACATATTATTTCCTATGAATTGTTGTATATCTATTTTACATCTTAACTTTTGTGACAAAATATATATATAAGAATGAATTATGGATTTGTCAAGTTTCAAAGCTTTTTAATATCAGTTGATATGTTTCTAAGGTACGTAATTTGTACCAATTTGTAAAAGCGCACCTGATAATGCTCCCGCTGCAGCGCTGGTAAGCCTTTTCTCGCATCCTTCTCTGATCAGTAGTCCCAGCTTCTGCTTTTAACGCGGAGACCTTTCCTCATTTCCTTCTCCATGTCACAAACATTTCTCAATCAAGTGACAGAGCGTTGCAGCAGGTGTAGGTGCAGCCGTGCAGGTGCATGCATGGGGCACACCTGGGAGTGGCGAAAGCACCCAAAGCTAAAGGCCAACGGCCTTTTGATCCTAGCAAAGCCTAATCCGCGTCAGGTAGTGGGGTTCTCGTTAAGCATATGTTCCTTCCACCCTTAAGCTAAGATATGGCCGATCTGACGATCCGTCCCTGGATTTGCCACTTTCAAAGAGATGCCGTGCAATGCCATCCCCTCGTGGCTTTTGTTTGTCTAATCCGAGTGGCCACCTCCTCCTGCTCGCAGCTCCGTCCGGCCGGCCGGCCGCGGCTGTCACACACCAGGCCAAGCACCACCACCGTCTCCTCCTCGCCTCCCGCAGCGCCAGTGGCGCAACGTGCTTTCGCCTCGGAAATGACATGCGGCACTGTGCCCGCATAGAATAAATTGCTTTTCTTGGGAAATGCAGATGGCAGCAGGCAGTCAGGCACAGCGCTCTGAACCAGAACTGGAGTCCAAGTGAGCGTTCAACTGGATTGGATGGCTTTTGCATAATGCATCCCCTCACGGCACCTCCTGCTCACCTGCAGCACTGGCACTGCTACCCTGCTAACCTGCAGCTGCCTGTCGCATGAAAAACTGTATAATTATTTATTTTTATTTATATTTAATACTTTATAGACGTGTCTAGCCTTTATCTATAAAGAAATTGTTCAGTTTGTTGGGGCTGCTAGGTCGGGTTACGGAAAACGAAACAAAATACGTATACGCTGTTCTCTTCTCATATCTCTGTGATGGTTGCTTAACGGTTTTCTTGGGCCAACACAGCGAATCAGTGACAAAAGAGGTGAAGATCATTTGCCAAATGTTTGCCACGATCTCAGCGAAAATATTTTATACAAATGATCGCGTTGCTGCAATAATCATGCATCCCATGCCACGTTTTCAATCTAGATTTTGACAAAGTCTTAGGGCGCGTTAACTTTGCATAGTGCACGATTCCCAACTGTAACATTTTGTTTGTATTTGTGAATTATTATCCAAACATTGACTAATTAGGCTCAAAAGATTCGTCTCGCAAAGTTAAAGCAAACTGTGTAATTAGTTTTTGATTTCGTCTATATTTAATACTACATGCATGTACCGTAAATTTGATGTGACGGAGAAGGGCTTAGGCTGTCTTAGGCACAGCTCCTGCCATCCGGTTCTGGCTCCTTTTGGACTTTACGCACTGTAGCACGTAAAAACTGGGCTCCCACTCCTCTATTTGCCTGTGAAACAGACAGAGCCAGCGGAGCTGTCTACCAAGCATAGTGCTTTATTACATCACGAGTATATAGTGGTGTTTAGATAGTGTGACTAAAATTTAGAAGATGTGTTGGGAGAATATTGCTGGCGTATTTAAATACTAATAAAAAATAAATTATATAATCCGTTAGTATTCCACGAGACAATTTTTTTAAGCCTAATTAATCCATCATTACCATATGTTTACGGTAGCACCACATTGTCAAATTATGGACTAATTAGGCTTAAAAGATTCGTCTCGCAAATTAGTCGCAAACTATGCAATTAGTTTTGTAATTAGTCTATATTTAATACTCCATGCATGTGTCCAAACATTCAATAAAACAACGACTAAAATTTAGGAGGGGCAACCAAACATCACCTTAATCTATTATATAAATATATCAAAGTCTAGCAAGCGAAAATAAATAAAGATAACTCCATGACGTCGTAGCCATAGGGACGGTCAATTGGTTGGTGGCAAGACTAGTAATCATCAGGAAATTCTCATAGCCATTACCATTTGTTACCCATCTAGGATTTTTATCCAAGTAATAAAAAATAAACAAGCATAAGTACATCTCGTACTCAACAAGAATAACACGGGGTTTATGAGGCTCAATAGGTAGACACAGGTTTAACTGCATCTAGCTTTTACACTCTGCAGAGGTCGTACATTTTCACCATGAGTCATGATTCCTATTTGCCCGTGGTCATGACTCTCATAACACTTCTAAGGTGAGCGGACATGGTACACTATGAAGTCTTTCAGAAGTTCGTCTAACAAGTTAGGATCGCTATGTTTCCAATTGGCAAGAGAATATAGAGCCCTCCTTCCGAATGGCACATTCCGCGCAGGCTATACACATAAGGACAGAGGCCGCACTATACTTAGCTCGGCAAGCCCCTTTTGTACCCTTTCAGGTAACCACTAACAAGTTAAAAAATGTCTTCATACTGAACTAAAGCCAGAGCCATATAGCTCTCACGGTTGTACTCTAAGTTCCGAATGATCGCTTACAGATAAGTCCTTAAGGAGAGGAATCTAGATCATCACAAAAACTATGCTCTAGCCCCCTTTTTTCTTGTTGCTAAAAAGCATCTTTTATTGTTTATTGCATATTCCATTAGTCAAGTTACAAGATCATGGTTGTTGTTTGAGCACTAGCATCATACTACCCAATATATAAACCCATAAGTGATAAGGATTCAAGATCTCAATTGCTAGGAAAATTCCTATGGTTATCAAGGTAGACTCATGCATATGATTTAAAGAAATAATTGAATTCACATATAAACCCATAAGTGATAAGGATTCAAGATCTCAATTTGCAAGTTAAAATTGAATTAGCATAATGGTATCGAGATATTTATAAATAAAATTTGATTAGTTAAACACGTTGCATGTGTGATAAACTCGTTTAGTTGATTTCACATATACTTTATTTTGCAAAGATGTAGCTTAACTTGATTAAATTATATAACATTGTGTAGGAATAAAACATGGGTAGTATCAACTTGGGCTTCGGATTAAATTATGTTTTAACTAATCCAAATTAATAACATCTTCACATGGTTTTTCTTAATTAAAATAAATCAAGGATTTAGGCTTTTCTTTTATAATATAAAATCCCGATAGTCGTTTTTAACGATAGTTCCGTTATCGGTGATTCTTGCGTTCCCGTGATTGTAGCGACGATCCCACTCTTTTAGTATATTGTTTTATAAGCAGAATCTTCCGGTAGATGTATCTTTTCAACTGTAGCTCTGATTAGCATGCCTCTCGCGATTGTGTGTTCGTAGCGGTGCGTAGAATCATATTTCAAACTCTTTTACTTATTTCTATGATTGGTGTATTGTTCTGATATACATGCAATTGTATGCTATGCATGTATGTGTATGGATGTCTGTGTGGTGTTCTACAATTACGTCCAGTCGGTGAGATATACGTGGTGATCCAGAAGAAGAAGAAGGATATTGAAGATTAAAGCTTACCGAATGATCGGTGTGTAAGGCAAGTATAGCATGGGACCATCCTTGTTACCTATTCACATTTAATCACTTAATTTATATTGCATGTGTCTACCTTATTGCCAATAAGGATATCCTAGATATTTGATATCTTATACCTTGAAACCTTTGGGTTATTGCATTGGGTAGTTTTTGCTAGAGTTTAATCAAAATCGTGATCTTGTAACTTGACTAATGGTATATGCAATAAACATTAAAACATGGCTTTTTAGTAACATGGAAATAGGGGGCTGGAGTGTTTAGCTACTTTCTAAATGCTTCAGATTCCTCTCCCTAAGGACTTATTTGTAAGCGATCATCCGGGACTTACAGTACAGCTGTGAGGGCTATATGGCTCTGGCTTTAGCTCAGTATGGGGACCTTTTCTAGCTTGTTAGTGGTTACCTTTATGGCGCATAAGGGTATGTTTTCTTTACTGCTAGGATGTGTGTACCATGTTGCGATGCCAACGCGTGCCACTCCTAGAGATGGGCCACATACGCCTAGCGGCCCTAACTTGTTAGATGAACCTTTGAAAGGCTTCATAGTGAACCCTACCGATCTTCCTTGGAAGTGGGTCAAGAGATTAGCTACCTCGGGCGAAAGTGTAAATCATGACTCATAGTGAAAGTGTACAACCTCTGTAGAGTGTAAAACTGTTATAACAATCGTGCTCACGGTCACGAGCGGCCTTGGACCCTTATGGAATAGAGATGATCATTAATGGATAATGATACTAATGATTAATTATTTATGCTATACATTATTCATGTTTACCTGATCATGTGTTTATGGGAATGATAAATTCTTTGCCACCCAATTGCTTAAAAAGATGACCCATTAAAGCTAATCGTAGTAAACAAGTGTTAGCCTTTTGAGCCTCATGATCCCCATGATATAATTGTTAAGTATGACATGTACTTATGCTTGCTTTACTTTTCTATACATTGGATAAAAATCCTGGATGGGTACCAGATTGCCAGTCTGAAGGAGTTAGGCTTGTGGTCAACCAGTCCGTCGTCCCTGTGGATTTGGTATCTTTGCCTGAAGATCGGAGTCGACTTTGCGATGTCTATACTCTGAGGTTATTTTCCTTGTACTAATACATTATGTAATAAGTATTGTCTCTTGATATTACCTTTATTTGTGGCTATATGTGAGATTTGACTTCCTGGGCTCACATATAGTGTGTATCTAGTTTTGTCTTTAAAACCGGGTGCTACATTAACCGAAAACAAGAAAAGGAAAAAGTAAGGAACTCCTAGCTTCTTCACCTTGTTGTGAAGCTCGGCATAGGGCTGAGGGCGGCAACGGAGCTATGGATGAGTGGATCGCCAAGCGGCTGCAGCAGTGAGGATTCACGGCGACGGCGGTCGAGCGAGAGCTCTAGACGCGGTGGCTGTGGTGCTAAGATTGGGAAAACAGACGCAGCAGGGGATCTACGGGTTTTATAGGGAGCCAGCTCACACAAGTTGCGTCAAATCCTAGGAGAATCAGAGCCGGTGATGAAATTTCCATCTTCAGGCAGTCTGACTCGAGCATCGTTTAGGGAAGGAGACGACGCCACTGGCACATGGGCCCGACGTGGCAGGGAAATAGAGGGGAAGGAAGAGGAGTGCGCTGCACTATGGCTTGGGACACAATGGACTAGGCCGCGCAGCCGGCGGCAAGGAGGTGACCATGGCTACGCGCTGAGCCAAATGATGTCTTGGCCAGCAGCCGAAGCAGCAAGCTAGCAGGCCAACAGAAAGAGAGAAAGCACATTCATTTTCCCTTACTATTTTTGAAAACTGAATTTTCCAAAGCATTTCAAATCATTTTTGAACTCAGTTAAAACCAGCCAATACAGAAACACAAATGCACCAGCATGAGTGCATCAACATGTTTCTAACCTTATGATGGATTTTAATTTAACAAAATTATTATTTGCCTACATTTGAATGCACACATAAAAGCATATATAAATCAATTTAGGCTATTTAAAAAAATGCAAAATTTCAGGGTGTTACACCTCTCCTGGGCTCCTCTGGCTCCGTGTTATAGGTGCTACAGTGTAGGAGCCAGAGCCGGAGAGTGCCCTATTAAACAAGCCCTTATTAGTTGCTACAAATGTCTTGTCCATATGCTAGGTTTAAACTTTTATGCTTATTGTATCTTTTACATTAAATTATACTTATATTATACTAAAAATAAGGATAAATTCTATATCTTGTATTGCATTTATAGGATCTATTTTGAAGAGCTTTAGTCGCTATAGATTCAAGAAAACTAGATCCAGATTCTATTTTTCAAGTCAGGCATTTCTAGATCTACCAGATCCACCATGGAACAGCTCCCATAGATCCATAGATTTCGTGGAGCATCTCAAGAGATCCTCCATCAAGCTCAAGTTTGATGAAGTTGAAAAAATTTACTAAACACTGTCACTTGTTACATATCAGTTTGTTTCTATTTTTTCTTCTTGTTGTGTCTGAAAGGTCCTAATGGCTAGAGGGGGGGTGAATATCCTATTAAAAAATCTATAACAACACTAAGACAAGTAATTAGTCAATAAGATGGAGAATCAAATTTTTTGCTAGCACTACACTTGGGGTTGCAAGCCACCTACCCAATTCTAATTTCTATGATCTCTAGTATGTCACTAAATTACACCTAGGTGAACAAAGCTAGCTAGATAACTACAACTTAAGAGCTACACAAGCTATAAGCACTACACAAAATGAATACAAAGTAATGAGGGAGAAGGGTAGAAGTGATATACCACCATGACAAGTGATCGATCAATGAATATCAATGAATACCGAGGAGACAATCAAGACACAATGATTTTTCCTCTGAGGTTCACTTGCTTGCCGGCAAGCTAGTCTCCATTGTGGCGATTCACTCACTTGGAGGTTCACGCGCTAATAGGCATCACACGCCTAACCCGCAACCGGGTGCCACACAACCAACACAAGATGAGGATCCACAAGCCACACAAAATCCACTAGAGTTGCCTTTGGCGCTCTGTCAAAGAAGGCACAACAACCCCTCACAATCACAATGATCAAAGTTGGAGACAATCACCTTCCTCCGATCGATGATCCACCAATCACCAGGCCATCTAGGTGTCAGCAAACACCATGAGTAATAAGAACTCCACCAGCCCAAAATGCCCAACTAGTGCCACAAGATGCTAGAACACTAAGCAATGCAATCTCACTCAAGATGATAAAATCAAATGTGCAAGTGAATGGAGTCGTGTGCTCAGCTCTCAAAGGGTCTATGTAGCTATTAGAAGTGCCAAGAGAGTGGCCAAGGCTGGCCACTAGCTCTATTTATAAGCCCACAAGCAAATAGAGTTGTTACGCTTTGGAGCCAGCCTCTACAAGGTCACCGAACATGGCGGTGCTGGTACCGGACAACGGTGGCGGTGCCCCTCCAACAATCGAAAACTAACGGCTAGTTTGACTGTCAGTGGTCACCAAATAGGCGTCGGTGGCACCGCCCCTAGGCTGGCGATGACCACTCGACCAACTACCCGAGAGTCTAAGTCTCTAAAAAGAAGCGGTGGTGCACCGCGCTCAAGGCAGCGGTGCCTGTGGCGTTGACCATCAAAGTTTCACCCAG
Source organism: Miscanthus floridulus (assembly GCF_019320115.1). NCBI lineage: Eukaryota > Viridiplantae > Streptophyta > Magnoliopsida > Poales > Poaceae > Miscanthus > Miscanthus floridulus. The sequence goes on along the minus strand of NC_089595.1, from coordinate 91,914,004 downwards.
CCTCTGCATAAAAATGACGGTGGCACCACCTGGCCTAACATGGTGACCTGGCGGTGCAACGCCCTCATAGAGGCTATGTACATTGGACACACAGGTGATAGCCCCTTCTCTATGCTCCTCAGACAAGTCCAGGTGGGCACCACCCTAGGGGTGGCAGTGCCACCAAATAGGGTGGTGGTGCTCGACTAGAGCACCCCGCTCTTGGCCTCCTTAGTGTAACACCCCTGGTGTTACGGACTTAGTTAGCACTGAGGTTAAGGCCTAATAAACCCTAGCATATGCATTTCCCAGGATTTTAAAATAAATTCTCACATAAAATGGTAAGGTAAACCTGGTGTGACTTACTTTTGTGAATAAAAGAATCAAATAAGTGTTTCTAATCAATTTTTCTTTGGTACTTAAAAGCTTTTAAATAATCTTGGCAATAAAAGTTGTTTAGGGTTTGTTTTGGAAAAGTATGAAGAAAATGCTTAAAATGCTTGATAGCAATTCTAGCAAATAAATAGTGAGTGGCTTGTCCTATTTGATTAAGCATGAAAAACAATTTTTATAAACAAAAATAAAATATAACTTGTATTTAGTACTTAAATAAAATTTGAAGTACAAGTTTAGTAGATGAAAATGCAAGTTTTGTTTTGGTGAATAGATGTTGTTCAATAGTATTTTTGATAGCTCGAGAATTGAATGTGGAATTCAATTTTAGCTTCTAGAACTAAAATGACCTGTCTGAAAACCTAATGACGATGTTGTTTCAGCATTTAAATGTTGATTAAATTTCTTAAACACTAGATCCATGTTTTTGTACTATTGGTTGCACCATAACGAGTACCTTGACATGGTGTAGTTCATGGACTAGTTTGGTTTCACGTTGGCATTGCAAAAATTATCTGAACTTCATTGAAATGAGCTGTAGACCATGTTGTTAGCGCCCTGTTTGTGAACCAGCATTCAGTGTGATGAACTCATGTTGGCATCCTTTTATCTTCGTCTCTGGTTGCTCTCTGGTCATGACAGTTGCTTTGCTAGGTTGTTGTTAATATCGGCTTAGGGTTAGTGGAATTGGTTGAACCCCGATCGCGTTGATCAGCAGCCTTTGCTTTGCTTTAAAATTTGTGTGCAACAAGTTTCTGGTCGCTCGGCCTAGAGTGCACGGTCACCGCGTTTTGGTGCTCGCCATGGCCATGTTTGGCCAAGCCATGCACGTGTGTGGCCGTGCGCTGGTGGGCTATGGACACCCTTGGCTTGGCCGTGGCCTAGCCATCTCTAGCTACAGCGCTCGATGCTGGCCGTGGGCCACCTGCATGGTCAGCCACTAGCCCCACGCCCCTCGGCCGCTGCCACCCTACCACATGGCTGCCCCATCCATCACTGCACTGCTGCTATCACTGTCCTTCCTGCCTCATGCTACGACATTGTTGTTGTCCTGCTCGCCACCATGTGCGTGGCCTTGCCCCCACTGTCGATGCCGTCGCCTCGCCATTTATCGCACTGCGGCTGCACATGCCATGCTCGACCATGGACGCATACACTTTGTCCGTAGCTACTGCATGCGTGCTGCACTAATGGCTCCACCCATGTTCTGCCAAGGCAAGGATGAGCCAAGCTCTGACCTACCCCTCCCTTCTCTGCCATCCTGACTAGCGGACCCCGCTCACCAATTTAGCTTGGAGAGGTCACCTCGACTCGATTTATCATGTCTCATGCTTTGCCATTAAGTCGCATGTTCATCCACCCCCACCCCACCTTGAATCATGCCCGACTAAGCCCCAATTTGGGCGTTTCCTCGCCACCGAGCCGATAAGGCCATGATCAGATGGTGCCGATGACAGCCCTCTAGCCAACCTTCTAGAGTCGATCGGCTGACTACTAGCTAAGCCTAGAACTCCTCTTCCTTCTGCACCCCTTAGCCTTATAGCTACCGCCACCCTAGCACCACTAACACGGCCGTGTTCGTCGCGATACGCCGATGCATCGTTTGATCGCACGCGGCCAGCCCTACTCAGGTAGTCTTCGATCGAACCATCACCTCAGCTAGGTTTGTGGTAAGCCCTGATGCTTCTCTGCTACCTCTACTACTCTGTTAGCACCGTAGCTCTCCAGAATGGCCGTGCCGCCATCGCGCATGACCGTGCACCATGGTCGACCGCTCTAGTGCGTCCTGCTGCATCTCATCGTCGCTTAGTATAGGCGCTAGGTCCATAAGTGGAGGTCGGCCCATCAGCTGGGCCTATGTGAGCCTCTAGTGGCTGGTGTAACCACCCCATGACATTGCTCGCCGCGCCGCCATGCACAGAGTCGTCGGGCGTGTGTGAGAAAATTCAAGTAAAGTCAAGGGGTTAAATGAATTCGTCAGAGAGACATAGGAATTGTGTTGCGGGTTTAGGTATAATTCGAGATGAGCTCAAGGTCTCTTTTATAAAAGTGCCATCACGCACGGGCTTCCCCCGCCATGGGCCGTCTAATTTAAATGGGTCGCGCGGCTGAAATCGTTTTTCTTTTTCTTAGGCATTGGTTAATGCTTTTCTAATTTAATTTCTGAGCTAAACTTGTAGACTTAATATAAAATCGTATCAGAGTCTAAAAATTATGAAACTAATTTTGTTAGGTTCCTAAAATCATGATCTACCTGTTAATATATCTTGTTCACATAGCTTCATAGTATTTTCAGGAGTTATCTAATTGAATTGAGATGCTTAATATTGTTAAGATATAGACTTGTAGGAATTTTGTAATAAATTGGTGGCTTTAAAAATTTCATAGTAAGTTCTTAATATTATTAGGTGCCCACTGCAATTTTTGTAGCTCCATAATAAATGGCTTGCTAAGATAGCTAAGGAGCCCTAGTTTGAATATATATATATATATATATATTAAATCAATGAAATAAAGAAACACCTTGAAAGTCTAAAGCTAAAACACTTGTTGGAAAATAACGCCTTATTCGACAACATGGATACGTTGCCTAGTACGTTAGTTATTAGAGCTAGCTTGTTAGCGTGAGAGACATAAACGTATTTTAAGAGTTGCGGTTGTCGTTGATTAATTATGTCTCTGCGTTGCATCCATGTATATCATAATTGGAATAATAATGTATCGTGGAGTTGACCCGAGAAGGAGAAAAGATGGTGCCTTGATGATCATGCACCACGATAGAGTGCTAACTTTTGGATATATCTTACTCAGGTAAGCCCGAGTGCATAACCCCTATTATTCTGCACTTTATTTTATGCTTGTGCATTAAGTTTTAAGGAGTTGAATAAAACCCACTTGCATATATATATATCCTTATCCTATGAGTCTTACTAGTTGTAACACCCTCGGTGTTACACCCTAACAACCTACTTAATCATGTCATGAGCATCATGTTTATGTGGTAATGCATGTGATAAAGTATGTAGATAAATTTCTTGTAACCAAAAATAAATAATAAAAATGCTAAATGAAAGTTGATTCAATAGCTCATGTATATCAAGTTGGGTTGAAAACTAATTTTTATTGAGCAAAAATATTATAGAACATGTGTGTGGTACCTAAATAAAGCTTGAAGTACAAACTTTGTAGATGGCAATACAACCTTTGCTGTAGAAAAATAACATTGCTAGCTAGTGTTTCCAATAGCTTAAAAATGGAACTTGAAATAAAAAACTAGCTTAAAGACTTAGAAAATCCATAAGTTTAAAAACAGTTTGATAGCCCTGGGTTTGTGAAATTATTCCAAGAAATCTAGTTAAAGATTAGTACCATATTTTTATTCTTAGGGGTAGCTTAATATGCTCTCTCGAGCATGGTGAAGGTGGCTTGGTTCCAAGATCAATCGTTTAATTTTTGGGCTGGTTGCCCGGGTGGGCGCGATCACCATGTCCCAGGGGCGTAACGTCGCCACACTGGCTAGCCCCACGCATGCACACATGTTGTCGTGTGCGGTGGGCCAAGGCTACCTCCTGCCTGGCCATGGCCTAACTATAGCCGGGCACTACGGGCTGCTGCATTGCCAGCGAGAGATCACCTCAATCCAATTTAGTGCCTCCATGATTCTGTCATCAAGCCCTCTCGCTGCCCGACCCCACCTAACCTTGAAGCGTGCACAGCCAAGCTCCAATTTGGAGTCTTCCCCGCCGCCATGCCGATAAGGCCGCGCTCGGCCATAACCTAGGGTAGCCCTCCACCTGTCCATCCTGAACCAATTCTAGTGCACCGCTAGCTTCGCTTCCATCCTCTCGTCACCCTACGTGTCTTAGCTGAACCTCTACCGCTTCCCTGGCGTCGCTGACATGACCGTGCCGCCATGATGCGTCATCACCTAGCTCGGCCACACGTGGCCAACCCTCCTCCATCATCCTCCACTCCAACCGTCACCTTAGCCATTCCCACGGTAGTCTCCTGATGCTCGGTTGCCAATCGTCTAGGTCTATAGTTGCCTGAGCTCATCAGAGTAGTTGCGCCGCCATCACGGATGGCCGCACGCCACTACAGCCTTCCCCGATGAGTCCCACCACCTCTCACTACCGTGTAGTGTAGCCACCATGGTTGGGGATGGTGACCAACTCGATAGGTGGGTCAATGTAGGTCCTAGGTGGCCGGCGCGGCCATGCTGTGTCAGCGTTCGCCATGCCATCGTGTGCTGGGTCACCGGGGGTACACACGGGGGAATTCTAGGAAGGTTAGGGGTTAAGTGAGAGTGTCTGAGAGGGGGAAAATAGTATTAGGACTTAGGTGTGATTCGGAAGGAAACCGAGGACTTTGTTGCCAAAGTGCCAGCGCGTGTGGGCTTTCCCACCATGGGCCGCCTCACGTGCATGGGCCGCCTCACGCGGGCCACGCATATGTGGGTCGCGCAGTGAAATCATCTTTCTTTTTTCTAAATGAATTAGTTGTTGGTTTTCTAATTTAGTTTTTGAGCCAAACTTGTATATTTAATATAAATACGTGTAGATGTCCAAAAATTGTGAAACTAATTTTGTTAGGTTAGTATCTTAGCCGTTAGAGCTAGCTTGTTAGTTAGCCTATGTGTTCTTATGTTAAGAGTTGTTGTTGTTTAAATATTAAATTATTGCATCATCATCGCATGCATATAGAGAATGAGTCGGCAGAGATTGTGACCACCGGCGAGCACGAGTTCAAGGAGATCATCGAGGAGTACATGGAGGAGATTCTCGTGCGGTAGGAGGTCTTGGAGCCACCACTAACTAACGCAGTTGACACCGCGCCTACGGCCTACCCAAGGCAAGCCCCGATGCATAACCCCTATTTTTTATATACACCGTGTATATATATATATATATATATATATATATATATATATATATATATATATATATATATATATATATATATATATACAGAATAACTTATTCTATAGCCACCTTGATTTATGATAATAACAATACACATTTATGATACATGGGTTACTATAATTCAAGATGATACTGTAACACCCCGGTGTTATGCCAGCATTTAGGCACTACAAGTCATGCATATTATGCATCATCAAGCATCCTAATCATACATACCTAATCATGTAAATAATAACTGAAACCCTGCTTCAAAACATATGAAACATGCTTGTGAAACGTAAATGTTGCATACACTTGTTTAGGGTTGTTTTTGCCCTAATTATGCTTGCTAGGTTAGTAGAACTTGTTTGGCAATGATTGTAAATCATCTAGAGTTATTTAGCACAATTTTTGGAGCAAAGTTTGTATTCAAATTATTGCCAAATTTTGCTTTAAAAATAATTCTCCAAAATTAGGGTTTTGAGTTAAAATTGACTTTAATTTTATAATTCAAAATCTAGATAGAATTGGACTTTGGTCATAAAAGAAAAGTTGTAGAGAATTAAATTCTAAGCAGCTTTCATTTTTGGTACATTTTCAAAAGATGTCATTTTCTTCCTCAAAATGATATTTGAAAGCTGGTATTTGAAAATTTCTTGAAAATATAATTTGAAAAAGGCTTTTCTCCTTTCGCAGGCCGCCGCCTCGTTTCTCGGCCCACGGCCGAAGCCGGCCCAGCGAGCCTCCCGCAGCGCCGTGCGCTTCGCCTTGGCCCAGCCTAGCCCCGCGCGTGTCTAGCCTGCCGACCGTGTTGCGCCGCACCGTTCGCCCGCGCCGCGTCCCGTCCCGCCCGTGTCTGCTCCCACACGCCTGCCTACACCTGTCGAGCAGCGCTATGCTCTCCACTCCGCTCGCCTCACCACTTAGCCAGCCGTAGCAGCCTCAGCTCCCGCGCGTAGCAAGCTCGCCACCGAGCGCCACCGTAGCCCCGCTGGGCGAATTCACCACTGGTGCTCCACCACGGCCAGCAATCTAGCGCACCCAGCTCCGCCTTGCTCTCCGGCACCTGGTGCTCGCGGTTGTGACGTCTTTTGAGCCAAGGTAGCGCATTCTTCGTGCTTCGCCGCCGTCGGCCATGGCGCCGCCGTGCTCGACCGCCGTGGAAGGCATCCTTCCTCCCCTCCTCCACCCTTCCTAGTTACCTGCTCGCATTCGCCACCTCCTTGCGAACCCCATGTGCTCGCCCGCTTGCCCTGACCCGGCCGGCAATGGTCGCCGGCCCGCTGGCCGAGCCGCGTCGCTGTAACGTCTCGACGCCAGCATGGCCCTTCGCCTCGACCGAGCTGGGCCAAGTGGCCATGGGCCGAAGCCTCGAGCTAGGACGAGCCAAGCTATGGATCAAGTGTGGCCGTGGGCCAGATGGTTCCCACGGGCTGGCCCAGTAGCAGTAGGAAGATTTCGTTTTCTATTTTCTTTTATTATTTAGAAAGAGAAATGATTTGGAAAATGTTTGTATACTCAAATTTGCTCCAAATCTATTGAAATAAATTTTGCTAGGTTTCTTGTCACCAGACCTACATGAGAAAATTATTGTATGTCATTTTTAAGATACTTTTCTGTAGAGCTTTATTTAATCCTTGATATTGCTGATAACTTGAAAATGTGTAGAAAAACGTATAGACTTCAGAAAAATATGATTCTAAGTTTGTTAATCTTCTTATGTAATGTACTTCCTAGGAAAAATATGTGTCATGCATGTGCTGTAGAAAAATTATGAGGTGTAGTTCAAGTGCCTTTAATGGCTGATTTTTGTTATTTTTGCTAGAGGGCAAAATTTGCATAAAACATGCATGTGATAATTTTTGTACAGTGGTTATTTGCTGTGTAGAACATTGGAAAAATATTTCCTCTGTTGTTTGACACTTTTCACAGTACAAAGTATTTTCATATTCATAATCGTGCCATAGCTTGTTATTTTTGTGTAGGATAATCCACTCATTCAAATACCATGAAAATCTGATGGTAGACTACTTAGGGTAGTACTGCACTATGGTAATTTTCTAAGATTTTTCTAAGCAATAAAAATAGATGTTACTATTCAAACCTATTATTAATTAGGGTTTAATCAAGTGTTGCTTTATGTGTGATTAAGAAATTAGTGAAGCTTTGGTGTATCTTTGAAGCATTTAATGAGATGTGTTGACTTAGCATATTAGTAGTAGAAGAGAATGCAGTAGATGACATGTGCTTGTAGTATATGTTCTTGGATGATGTTGACTACCTTGCATTCAAGCATATCCATTGTATTCATCTCATCCAATGCACCGATGGCATAAGCACTTACGCACATTGCATCATATAGGATCGCAAATCGAGAACTCAGTCGTCATACCAGAGGAGCCCGAGAAGCAGCTCGAGGTGCAGCCGCAGGAAGTGCCCGAAGCCGACGAGGAGGACGTTGAGGAACTTCCGGAGTGCCCTGATCACTGCCCGAGCTCCTTCGAGAGAGGCAAGCCCCGAAGCATTTTCTCTCGGTTTGCAATTATTAATTAAATGCTTTACTTTAATTGATGCATTACGTTCAGGAGTTATTTGCAACCGTTGCTGCATTATACCTTGTCTACCTTTGTTATACTATATCCTTGTTACCCTGGTATTCGTAGTCGAGTCAATGCTTAGCTGGCTTAGACTGGTAGAAGTCGGGTGATTTCCTATCATCTACGAGCTATAGGTGGTTACCTGGATCTGCTTGGATGACTATGAAGTCATGGTATAACTAAGTGTTAAATGAAGTTGAGACCAGACAGAGACTTACAGAGTTTTGAACTGTAGTGCTTTCTGTCTGTGTCGATTAAGGACCGACCGTTGTTGGGCCTCGAGTCATGTTGAACACATGCCTTACATTTAGCTGGCTGGATAAAGTACCTTCCGACCACGAAGCTAGGAGATTATTCGGGCCGAGTAGATTGCCCGCAGTGCACTGTGCCGGAGCAGGTGTGGTAGGACACGGGGGCGAGATGATAAGACCAAAGTGCAGTCGGTCGGCCCTCGGGTACATATGGTTCCTAACAAACTCGAGATTCCTGGATAGTTGACTCGGTGATCAATATCTCACTTTAGCGGGTGAGTGAGGTTTGTGTAAGGAATAAATCACCAGCTGGTTTGGAATCGATTCGAATCGCCATCGCTCCTGGATAGTGAGCACTTGACTTGAGTTACTTCATCATAGTAATGTTAATGGAACACTTGGACAGTTATAATGAATATGACAATATGGAAGTGGTTAATGATCATTGGTTATCATTATTGGCTTAATCATATGTTTGCTCTAGTATAGGTGTAAATCTAGTCGACAGGTTATAATTAATTAACTTGGCAATAATGTTTTTAGAAAGGTTTTTGAAATGCTAAAAATGCTTTCTTTGTTAATGAGTTAGCTACCCTACTATAAAGCTTTCATAATCCTTGGTGTCACTTATTTTCGGTTATGTCGGGTAAGTCTAGCTGAGTACCTTCTCATACTCAGGGTTTTATTCCCACTTGTTGCAGATGGGCAGATGTATTATGGCTACTATATCAACTGCCTTTATCCTGCGATGGGTGATGCTTAGGACCATGGGCATGGTCATTCCTTACATCTCGTCTGATGCTTTTGTTGGAGATGATCATTAGCTGGCACTGTATTTGAACTCCGTGTGAGTGTGTGTGGTTCGAACAAATGGCTTCCGCTACTTTTATTTAAACTCATTTTGTAATAACTATATTTAAACTTTGATGTATCTGAGATGCAAACTTTTATGTAATATGTGATGGTGACCGCTAAACTTATTATGATCTTGGCGGGAATGGAAGTTGGTTTGAAATCCTTCGTGATTTCATGAACTACCGGGTTATACGGGCTTAAGTTTGCTAAATCGTCTGCTCTGGCAGATGATTTTCTTACTTAATTTCGTATAATTGGTCGGTTCTGTTACAGCTGGCATCAGAGCATGGTTTAGCGTGATACTGTTCACAAGTGTAGTTAAAACAAAAAGGCATTTGAAAAATGTGATTTCCAAACTATAAAGTGTGCTAGTGGTCATATCATTTATGCCCAGTTAAGGACTTTAGGTGGCTTAATTAAGTACTGACTTAGGGTTCTTGCATCATATTTCTCTTTCGTCGCTCATATGGCATGCTATTGTATGAGTGCCACTTGTTTGAGTGGTAATGTATGGATCAATTGCCTCTACGCCTCGGTAAGTGTGAGTTGTGAGAGCATGATCGGATACACCGCCGATCTAGGGTGAATGCTTATATGATGCTGAAGTAATTACATGTTCTACGCATGTTTTACAAAGGTACCTCATGTGTGGGTCTTCCGTCTGTTGAGGCGATGCCGTCAATAGGACAATGGTTCGGGTAGTTACTACTGTTGTACACGTATCTGGGGATTCGTGTAGAGCGTGTAGATAAAAATTTACTACTTTTATGCATTCATTGGGAATTAGGCTGAAATGAATCTTCTGTAGGTACATAACAACGCTATCGTATAGAACGTATTAGCTACGTAATTGAGAGATCATTTGTATGCCACCGAATTCATCGCTAGAAATTATTTATTTTATAAGTTTGTGAGAACGTACGGCACGTACATGCATCATATTACTTGTGCATTTCATTCATGTCATACATTCCTCCCCTTATAAATTGATTATCTCATTTTGATAAAAGTTGTATCACCTAAAATATGTTTCCACGAGGTAATAAAAGAACTTTTGCTACAGATGGCCCGCACGAAGTAGACCGCCCGTAAGTCCACCGGAGGAAGAGCACCTCGACATTCGTTGGCCCTGAGGGAGCACCGCACCACAGACACCTTCTTGAGCGAGTTTGGCATGCCGACCTTACTTTGGAGAGTGCTCCATGATGTGGGGTACCTAGAGGGTCAAGAGCTGGTGTACTCTTGGAATGAGAGCCAGTTAGCAGAGGATGGACTTGCAGTGGTAGAGATCATGGTTCCTGCTCTTGGTGATGCTCCGGATTGGGATGGTTAGCACTTGGAGTTTGAGGGTCGCACTCCTACTGAGGGTGTAGAGGGAGCAGCCTTCCGTGTCATCAGGGATATCATGAGCAGATTTCCCAGTGAGCTTACAGCAGCTCTAGCTAGCACTTTTCCTAGGGATGATCCTCGTGATGCTATTTGGGTTCAGCCTCAGGGAAGTGCCTTGGTCATAGGTTTAGCTGAGGGACAGGCTAGTGACAATCAGGCTATGAGTGCTATGTTCACTGCCATCAGAGCATATGAGGGCCTCGAGAGTACCTACTGGACTTTGACTGGCTTACGTGGTCAGGATAAGCTCAAGGGGAGAAAGCAGAAGAAGAGACAGGCACGTGCTATAGCTAGTTTGCAGGAGCAGTTGGCTGATATGAACTTACAGCGGAACCAGGCGGTAGAGAGAGGTGATAGAGCTATGCAGCGGGTGCATACATTGACTCAAGCCAACAACAATGCAGACCGCATGATTGGACAGTTGGTTCAGGAAAGGAATGAAGCCTAGGACGAGAGGGACCTTCTGCTATAGAGGGTCGATGAGCTAGAGGAGTACAACGGCAACCTACACGAGGAGTTTCACGTGCTCTACAATGGGGTTGGCCCATATGCTCCACCAGACGCTGCTGGCATGGACATCGACGATGACAATGAGGACGAGCCGGTAGTTTCACCTGGGGGCGATGGTGACATCTCTGATCCCGATAATGGCCCCAAGGAGTAGGCTAGTTGCCTTGCGCTAGTATCTAGGTCCTGTCGCGATGACCTTTCTTTTGTTGGCATGTAACCTAACATATTTTGCTTTGAACTTATGAGACTTGGCATGTGGTTGGAACTTGATTAAGAATGCGATATCTGAACGCATAAAAGTCTAGTATATGTATGCTGGCAATTTGGTTGTATGGACGCGATGTTCGCTGTTGAAGTAATTTGATTAAGTAATGTTGTTTTAATTGGGATGTGATTGTTGTGCCTCTGTTTTATTGTATAAATTTATTCTCTCTAGTAAATTTAGTATGGCATAATTTTTCCTTCACTCGCAATTATTACAGCTTCACTCAATCATTACTTGTTGCTAAAATATGCAGATGACAAACACTCGCCGAACCATGTATGAGGCCACTGAGACCGGTGCTAACGGTGTGGGGACTGGTGGTGGTGGTGGAAACCACGGCAACAACAATGAGCCTCCCCATGAACCGCATTTGCCACCTCCTCCCCCATTTACCCTAGAGGTGTTCCTCGCATAGTTGCTCGGGAGTCAACGCAACGCGGAACAATCCTAGAAGAACATGGAGGATTTTCTACATACCATCGCCAACAATGTTCAACGCGGTAACAATTAGGGTGGTGGCATGGGAGTGAACCAATATAGCAGCTTCAAAGATTTTATGGACACCAGGCCACCAATATTCAAGGAAGCAACAAAGCCACTCGATGCTGAGGAATGGATCAACACTATGGAAGATAAATTCCGTGTGTTGAGGATGACTGAGGTATTGAAAACGGAGTATGCTGCACATCAGTTGCAAGGACCAGCAGGAATGTGGTTGAAGCACCATCGCACCACCTTCCCTCCAAATGCTCAGATTTCGTGGAGAGAGTTCGCTAAGGCCTTCCGTGGAGTTTATATTCCACCTGGGCTGACCAAGATAAAGTTAGGAGAGTTCTTGGCGTTGAATCAGGGCACCAAGACCGTGACGCAATATTTGCATGCCTTCAACAACTTGTGTCGTTATGCTCCCGACATGGTTGACACCGATGCTAAGAGAATCGCCAGTTTCAAGAGGGTACTCAATCCAAAAATGATGAAGCATGTGGGTACCAACAACCGCATCTGATTCAATGACTTCATCAGTGATTGTCTGAAGCAGGAAAAGAATAACAACGCTAGCACCGTAGCCAAGACTCACAAGAGAGCACTAGAGGGTGGTCCGTCCCAAGCAAGAGCCCCTATGGGAGGTCATCCTCCATATCGCCCATCAGCACCTGGTGCGAGGTTCAGGCCACCTCAGCAGATAAGTCAGAATTTCTGTGGACCCCAGAAGCCTTACAAGATGGCAGTACAGCCCAACAAGGCAGCCACAACTGCGATACAAGGTAGTTCCAAGGGAGCTATGGGATCTGCTGGGACAGTGAGGGGACCGTGCTATAACTGTGATCAACCCGGCCACTTCTCGAGGTTTTGTCCTTATCTGCCCAAGAAGAAGTAGCAGACTTATAATGCTAGGGTGCATAGTACGACTATGGATGAAATTCCTGAGGGAGAGCCCGTAACCACTGGTAAGTTTCCTATCAACAAAAACCCTGTAGTTGTTCTCTTTGATTCTGGATCATCGCATTCTTTTATGAGTCAAGCATTTGCACAGAAACATGAACAACCATGCACAGAATTGGGTTATGGTTACCGTATAAGTTCAGCAGGGGCTGATGTTTTGACCAACCGGATGGTTCGAGGGGCAACCCTTGAATTAGGTAGCCAGAAGTTTCGAGTGAACTTGATAGTTATGCCTAGACTAGTTTTGGATGTCATTATAGGGATGAATTGGATGAAGGATTGGGGAGCAGTCATAGATACTAGAAGTCAAGTACTTACCCTTAAGGATCCCCTAGGTGAGGGTACTTTCCAAGTACCATTGCCTCAGAGAACAGACCTTATAAGTGTGACATGTGCTACGGAAGTCATTCCTATTCATCAGATTCCGGTAGTGTGTGAATTTCTGGATGTATTCCTAGATGAGCTACCTGGTCTTCCACCGAATAGGGATATTGAGTTTGGAATTGAGTTAATCCCCAGAACAGCTCCAATTTCAAGGCGACCCTATCGGATGCCTCTAGATGAATTAGCTGAGCTGAAGAAGCAACTAGAAGATTTATCGAAAAAGGGGTTTATCCAGCCAAGCAAGTCTGAATGGGGATGTCCCGCCTTGTTTGTGAAGAAGAAGAAAGAGGGCACGTTGAGAATGTGCATAGATTACAGGTCACTTAACGCTGTAACCATCAAGAATAAGTATCCCTTGCCTCATATTGATGTTCTGTTTGACCAGTTAGCCAAGGCTAAGGTGTTCTCAAAAATAGATTTGAGATCCGGTTATCATCATATCAAGATTAGGCCACAAGATATACTGAAAACTGCTTTTTCCACCAGATACGCTGCATACTTTATGTTTTTGATGAATACAGTTTTCATGCCAGAATTGGATAAGTTCGTGGTGGTGTTCATCGATGACATTCTGGTGTACTCCGAGAACGAGAAGGATCATGAAGAACATCTGAGAATTGTCTTGACTAGACTTAGAGATCATAAGTTGTACGCTAAGTTTAGCAAATGTGAATTCTGGTTGAAGAAAGTTCCTTTCCTTGGTCACATTCTGTCAGAAAATGGAGTTTTAGTCGATCCAAGTAAAGTGCAAGAGGTTATGATTGGAAAGCACCGACCATAGTTCCTGAGATTAGAAGTTTCTTAGGACTAGCCGGTTACTACCGTCGCTTTATACTAGACTTCTCGAAGATTGCCAAACCGATGACAAGTCTGTCTACAGAAGGATCACAAGTTTGTGTGGACAGAGGAGTGTGAAGCAGCTTTCCACACTTTGCGGAAACTGTTGACCACTGCTCCTGTTCTAGCACAACCAGATATCAAGAAACCATTTGATGTGTTTTGCGACGCATTGAAAACTGGATTGGGCTATGTTCTTATGCAAGAAAGGAGAGTTATTGCTTATGCCTCACGTCAATTGAGAAAGCACGAGGTTAACTATCCAACACATGATCTTGAACTTGCTACAGTTGTGCATGCCCTAAAAATTTGGAGACATTATCTACTTGGTAATGTGTGCAACATTTTCACAGATCACAAGAGTCTCAAGTACATCTTTACCCAACTAGAGCTAAACATGAGACAGCGCAGATGGTTGGAATTGATCAAAGATTACAACTTAATGTGCAATATCATCCTGGAAAAGCCAATGTAGTGGCAGATGCTTTGAGCAAAAGTCACATTACTTGAATGTGCAGCCATTACTTGAAGATGGGTTCGATCTGATGCATCCTGCTATGTTACATAGTATTCAGATTAGTTGCTCCTTGGAGAGTAAGATAATAGAAGGCTAGAAAACCAACAAGGGAATATTCCACATCAAAGAGAAAATCAAAGAAAAGCTGTCTCAGCACTTTAAAGTGGATGAACAGGGCATGTTGTGGTTTGACGACCGTCTTGTGGTTCCCAAGGATCGAGAGCTTAGGAATAAACTCATGGATGAAGCTCACTTTTCTAAGCTATCTATCCATCCAAGAAGTAGTAAGATGTATCAAGAACTAAGACCTCGTTATTGGTGGACCAAAATGAAGAAAGAAGTTACAGAATATGTCGCCAGATGTGACACATGTTGTAGAGTGAAAGCCATTCATATGAAACCTGCCGGTATGTTGCAACCCTTGTTAGTCCCTAGTTGGAAGTGGGATGATATAAGTATGGATTTTATCTTGGGTTTGCCCACTACTCAAAAAGGACATGATTCGATTTGGGTGATTGTGGACCGTCTTACTAAGACCGCTCATTTCTTGCCTGTCAAGATATAATATCGACCACCTCAATATGCCGAGAAGTATATCATAGAAATTGTGAGGTTACATGGTATACCCAAAACCATAGTATCTGATAGAGGGTCATAGTTCACAGCTCACTTTTGGGAACATTTACACAAAGGCTTAGGAACTAGTTTGATTCGTAGTACCGCTTATCATCCTTAGACAGATGGTCAGACTGAACGAGTGAATGCTGTTTTGGAGGATATGTTAAGAGCCTGTGTACTATCTTCTAAGGGATCATGGGAGTCATGGTTACCATTAGCTGAGTTTTCTTATAATAATAGTTATCAAGAAAGATCAAGATGGCTCCATTCGAAGCTTTGTATGGCAGAAAATGTAGAACACCATTGAATTGGGTCGAGCCTGGAGATAGAAGGTATTATGGCATTGACTTTGTAGAAGAAGCCAAGAAGAAAGTTCATATTATTTAGCAAAATGAAGGCGGCCCAATCACGTCAGAAAAGTTATGCAGACAGAAGAAGGAGACCCTTGTGTTTGAAGTTGGTGACTATGTTTATTTGAAGGTCACGCCAATGAAGAAGAAAAGGTTTGGAGTCCGAAGAAAGCTTGTCACGAGATTCGTAGGACCATACAAGATCTTGAAAAAAGAGGTCTAGTAGCTTATAAGTTAGAGTTACCTGAGACAATAAGTACCATCTTCCCAATTTTCCATGTATCACATCTCAAAAAGTGTTTGCGTGTTCCGAAGGAAAGAATAGAACCTCGAGGCATCCAACTCAAATCAGATTTGGTGTACCGTGAACAACCGTCCGTGTGTTAGACACTAAAGAACGTGCTACTTGGAATAGTGTGGTGAAAACATACAAGATATAGTGGAATCATCATGATGAGGGAGATGCAACTTGGCAAACGGGAGAATATCTACAAAAAGCTTATGAAGATTTTTATAACAAATGGTTCGTAACCTAAATCTCGGGACGAGATTTTTATAAGGGGGGAGGGCTGTAACACCCCAGTGTTATGCCAGCATTTAGGCACTGCAAATCATGCATATTATGCATCATCAAGCATCCTAATCATACATACCTAATCATGTAAATAATAACTGAAACCCTGCTTCGAAACATACGAAAACATGCTTGTGAAACGTAAATGTTGCATACACTTGTTTAGGTTGTTTTTGCCCTAATTATGCTTGCTAGGTTAGTAGAACTTGTTTGGCAATGATTGTAAATCATCTAGAGTTATTTAGCACAATTTTTGGAGCAAAGTTTGTATTCAAATTATTGCCAAATTTTGCTTTAAAAATAATTCTCCAAAATTAGGGTTTTGAGTTAAAATTGACTTTAATTTTATAATTCAAAATCTAGATAGAATTGGACTTTGGTCATAAAAGAAAAGTTGTAGAGAATTAAATTCTAAGCAACTTTCATTTTTGGTACATTTTCAAAAGATGTCATTTTCTTGCTCAAAATGATATTTGAAAGCTGGTATTTGAAAATTTCTTGAAAATATAATTTGAAAAAGGCTTTCTCCTTTCGCGGGCGCCGCCTCGTTTCTCGGCCCACGAGTGAAGCCGGCCCAGTGAGCCTCCGCAGCGCCGCGCGCTTCGCCTCGGCCCAGCCTAGCCCCATGCACGTCTGGCCTACCGACCGCGCTGCGCCGCGCCGTTCGCCCGAGCCGCGTCCCGACCATGTCAGAACGCGACCGCCGCGTGTCGGCCAAGCGCCGGCGACGCTCGCCGTGCGGCAGCCATGGCCTGCGTCTGCTCCCACGTGCCTGCCTACACCTGCTGAGCAGCGCTGTGCTCTCCACTCTGCTCGCCTCCCCACTCAGCCAGCCGCAGCAGCCGCAGCAGCCTCAGCTCCCCGCACAGCAAGCTCGCCACCGAGCGCCACCGCAGCCCACCGGGCGAATTCACCGTCGGTGCTCCACCATGGCCAGCAATCCAGCGCACTCAGCTCTGCCTCACTCTCCGGCACCAGGTGCTCGTGGTTGTTGACATCTTTTGAGCCAAGGTAGCGCATTCTTTGTGCTTCGCCGCCGTCGGCCATGGCGCCACCGTGCTCGGCCGCCGTGGAAGGCATCCTTCCCCTCCCCTCCTCCACCCTCCTAGTTACCTGCTCGCATTTGCCACCTCCTTGTGAACCCCATGCGCTCGCCCACTGGCCAAGCCACGCCAACCGTGAGCGTCTCGACGCCAGCATGGCCCTGTTGCCTCGGCCGAGCTGGGCCAAGTGGTCATGGGCCGAAGCCCCGAGCCAGGCCGCGCGCACCCCTTCGCTCGGTCTGAGTGGGGCCAAGTGTGGCCGTGGGCCAGATGGTTCCCACGGGCTGGCCCAGTAGCAGTAGGAAGATTTTGTTTTCTATTTTCTTTTATTATTTGAAAAGAGAAAATGATTTGGAAAATGTTTGTATACTCAAATTTGCTCCAAATCTGTTGAAATAAATTCTGCTAGGTTCCTTGTCACCAGACCTACATGAGAAAAATTATTGCATGTCATTTTAAGATACTTTTCTGTAGAGCTTTATTTAATCCTTGATATTGCTGATAACTTGAAAATGTGTAGAAAAACCTATAGGCTTTAGAAAAATATGATTCCAAGTTTGTTAATCTTCTTATGTATTGTACTTCCTAGGAAAAATATGTTTCATGCATGTGCTGTAGAAAAATTATGAGGTGTAGTTTCAAGTGCCTTTAATGGCTGATTTTTGTTATTTTTGCTAGAGGGCAAAATTTGTATAAAACATGCATGTGATAATTTTGTACAGTGGTTATTTGCTGTGTAGAACATAGGAAAAATATTTCCTCTATTGTTTGACACTTTTCACAGTACAAAGTATTTTCATATTCATAATCATGCCATAGCTTGTTATTTTTGTGTAGGATAATCCACTCATTCAAATACCATGAAAATCTGATGGTAGACTACTTAGGGTAGTACTGCGCTATGGTAATTTTCTAAGATTTTTCTAAGCAATAAAAATAGATGTTACTATTCAAACCTATTATTAATTAGGGTTTAATCAAGTGTTGCTTTATGTGTGATTAAGAAATTAGTGAAGCTTTGGTGTATCTTTGAAGCATTTAATGAGATGTGTTGACTTAGCATATTAGTAGTAGAAGAGAATGCAATAGATGACATGTGCTGTAGTATATGTTCTTGGATGATGTTGACTACCTTGTATTCAAGCATATCCATTGTATTCATCTCATCCAATGCACCGATGGCATAAGCACTTACGCACATTGCATCATATAGGATCGCAAACCGAGAACTCAGTCGTCATACTAGAGGAGCTCAAGGAGCAGCTCGAGGTGCAGCCGCAGGAAGTGCCCGAAGCCAACGAGGAGGATGTTGAGGAACTTCCGGAGTGCCCCGATCACCGTCCGAGCTCCTTCGAGAGAGGCAAGCCCGGAGCATTTTCTCCCGGTTTGCAATTATTAATTAAATGCTTTACTTTAATTGATGCATTATGTTCAGGAGTTTGTTTGCAACTATTGCTGCATTATACCTTGTCTACCTTTGTTATACTATATCCTTGTTACCCTGGTATCCGCAGTCGAGTCAATGCTTAGCTAGCCTAGACCGGTAGAAGTCAGGTGATTTCCTGTCACCTGCGAGCTATAGGTGGTTACCCTGGATCTGCTTGGATGACTATGAAGTCATGGTATAACTAAGTATTAAATGAAGTTGAGACCGGATGGAGACTTATAGAGTTTTGAACTATAGTTCTTTCGTCTGTGTCGATTAAGGACCGACCGTTGTTGGGCCTCGAGTCATGTTGAATGCATGCCTTACATTTAGCTGGCCGGATAAAGTACCTTCCGACTATGAGGCTAGGAGATTATTCGGGCCGAGTAGATTGCCCGCAGCGCACTGTGCCGGAGCAGGTGTGGTAGGACACGGGGGCGAGATGATAAGACCAAAGTGCAGTCGGTCGGCCCCCGGGTACATGTGGTTCCTGGCAAACTTGAGATTCCTGGATAGTTGACTCGGTGATCAATATCTCACTTTAGCGGGTGAGTGAGGTTTGTGTAAGGAATAAATCACCAGCTGGTTAGGAATCGATTCGAATCGCCATCGCTCCTGGATAGTGAGCACTTGACTTAAGTTACTTCATCGTAGTAATGTTAATGGAACACTTGGACAGTTATAATGAATATGACAATATGGAAGTGGTTAATGATCATTGGTTATCATTATTGGCTTAATCACATGTTTGCTCTAGTATAGGTGCAAATCTAGTCGACAGGTTATAATTAATTAACTTGGCAATAATGTTTTTAGAAAGGTTTTTGAAATGCTAAAAATGCTTTCTTTGTTAATGAGTCAGCTACCCTACTATAAAGCTTTCATAATCCTTGGTGTCACTTATTTTCGGTTATGTCGGGTAAGTCTAGCTGAGTACCTTCTCGTACTCAGGGTTTTATTCTCACTTGTTGCAGATGGGCAGATGTATTATGGCTACTGTATCAACTGCCTTTATCCTACGATGGGTGATGCTTAGGACCATGGGCATGGTCATTCCTTACGTCTCGTTTGATGCTTTTGTTGGAGATGATCATTAGCTGGCACTGTATTTGAACTCCGTGTGAGTGTGTGTGGTTCGAACAAATGGCTTTCGTTACTTTTATTTAAACTCATTTTGTAATAACTATATTTAAACTCTGATGTATCTGAGATGCAAACTTTTATGTAATATGTGATGGTGACCGCTAAACTTATTACGATCTTGGCTAGAATGGAAGTTGGTTTGAAATCCTTCATGATTTCACAGACTACCGGGTTATACGGGCTTAAGTTTGCTAAATCGTCTGCTCTAGTGGATGATTTTCTTACTTAATTTTGTATAATTGGTCGGTTCTATTACAGATACTTACCATAATGTTATACTAAATCAATTATGAGGGAGTTACCATAATCTCATAAATTAGTATAGTAATTATCGTAACTCAAAGTGGCCACATAATAACTTATTCTGTGGCCAGCTATAGAATAGTACGTGTGTGTGTATATATATATGTGTGTGTGTGTGTTGTGCATTTATGTTGTAGGAGTTTTATGGAAACCTCATGCATATATATATATATCCTAAGAGTCTTACTAGTTTAGGTTCGAGTAGCTGCTATACTTAGGCTGTCGGTAGCATGGGCAACCCGTCGTTACTCACAAGTAGGGAATATTATTATTATTCTCCTGATAAAATGATGGAAAGAAAATGGTGACCAAGCAGGGATAAGGAATGGGATATTGGTGGGTGTAACAAGTTGTGTCTCATGGCCAATGGGGCTTAGCTTGGTTACATTGTTTTCCCTGACCATATCGATTGAGGACCATCTGTTGCTGTGGATGGTAGTTAGGTCATAGACTTATTATCCTAGGCACATACTTACTTATGGGAGCTAGAAGGCTCGCTGCGCTCTTGATGTGGGTTTTCAGCTCTTTCTGGACCAACTAAATTGAGGCAAGAAAATGTGGAGGTCTAAGCACCATACACAGACCAAGTCTCAAGTGTGGGGGCTTGGAGTCCAAGTTTGGATGGAAACCTAGACCCCTCGATAGGAGTGGAATGGGTTGGTCTCATTTGTACCTGGGGTACAAGTAGGGCATGTGTTTTGGGGTACCCAGCTAGGATACATTGATTCACAAATTGCCATTTCTATGAGCCGGTATGACTTGGCTATGGTCCAGCACCGTAGTAAGAACTAGAAGATGAAAGGTGGTAAAATGGTTCTGATTACTCAACTCTTGCTTGAAGGTGGAACATGTGCTTACCTAGAATGGTTAGCTAATAAAGTAATCATGATGGCTAATAAAACTTGACATTAAGGACACACTATTAGTAATGCTTTTCGCAAACAAAAGAAAACAACAAACCATATTATCTATCATATCCTTGAGAGTCAGGAAAATATTCCTACTAGGCGGGTAAGTATTGTGAGTACATTGTGTACTCAGGGTTTATTTTACCCTGTTGTAGGTGCAGCTTGAGGAGTTAGCTCTTGTGTGGAGGATTATTTTGGTGGCACAGATGGATCCGTGTATCATTTCCGCTAGATGATTATTACATTCCGTTGTTTAATTATCACACTATGAACTCTAGTATTATAATAAATAATTTCCAAGACTCTACGTTGTATGAAATGGGCTAAGTATTGTAAGCTTGTACTCATTATTGGATCCTAGATGTAAAATGTGGATTGTTTCGAGTTCTCCCTTTGGGTGTGCTCGATGGAACTGCCCATTTTAGCCCATTTTTGGGGCGCTTAGCGTCTAGTGGAAGACGAGCGCCTCCGAAAGTGTGTTATTCTAGGCGGTTTTGCCACACTTGTATGGCAGGATCATGTAGCTGCTATGCTATAGAACCCTGGTAGAAGTCGAGTGATTACCTATCACTCATGAGAGATAGGAAAGATATTATTGTTGTTATTATCATATTACTATCACATGGAATATATATGGATGATAATTGGAGACCGGGTGGGATTATACATTATATTTGGACTTGGTTAGGCATCTGAGCGAGGCTCTAGTTGCATTTGTCCTGCCTGAGTCAATTGAGGACCGTCCGTTGTTGTGGATGGTAGTCAGGTCACAGACTTATTAGCCTGGGCACATACTTGCTTATGGGAGCAGGAAGACTTGTTACTCTCTTGTCATTGGTTCTTGATCTTTCTAGACTGGCTTTTAGGGGTGGGTACTAGGTGGAGGTCTAAGCACCGTACTAAGACTGGGTCTTAGGTGTTGGGGGCTTGGAGTCCAAGTTTGGACAGGGACCTAGACCCCATGATAGGAGTGGGATGAGTTGGTCTTGTTTGTGCCTAGGGCACAAGCAAGGCATGTGTTTTGGGGTACCCAGCTGGGATACATTGATTCACGAATCACTGTTTCTTTTGAGATGGTACCGACTTGGCTATGGTCTAGCACCATAGTAAGAACTAGAATATAAAATATGGTAAAATAGTTCTGATTGCTTACCATATGCTTGAAAGTAGCTTAGGTGCTTACTTAGAATGATTAGCTAATTAACTAAAAATAACTGCTAAAAACTTTAAACATAAGGATGGTAAAATAATTCTGATTGCTTACCACATGCTTGAAAGTAGCTTAGGTGCTTCCTACAAATGCAACAAACCAGCAAGCCAAATAAGTCTTGCATATCCTTAGAATCTTTTATTTTTCTCCTATTAGGTAAGTCTTGTTGAGTACAATCGAGCACTCATGGCATTATTCCCCCTATTGTAGGTGACAAGTGGATAACTAGAGTTGGCTCTTATGTGTGGAAACCTTCTGGTGGGCTCAGAGAGGATTCCTTTCATGCTGTGATCGTAGTGTTTATTTATAACCCTCACTAAAGGTTTTCATAAGAAAAGATGCAAAATCTGCTAGCATATCTTGTATAGAAATGTCCACTATGTTAATGCTTCACCATGTCATTAGATAAATATTTGTTTCTGTTATAACTCTGATCATATGCTTAATTTTTGTTGTTGCATTCAACTTGTTTAATTACTCTAATATTGTAATAAAGTGATGTAAGAAATGGCTAAGAATGTTGTAAGCTTTATCCTCTCGTTTATGATCCTGATGAAAAATGTGGATTTTTGAGTTCTCCCATTGGGTGTGCTCGACGAAACAATCTGAATTAGTGTGTTCCCCTAGGTACTTGGTGTCTAATGGTAGATAGGCACTCTTGGGAGGGCATTAGCTTAGGCAGTTCTGCCACACCTAGCCAGTCACCGCCACAGGGATGGCGGTGCACCGGACAGGGCATGGCGGTGCCCCCGTGTCAGCACCGCAAGCCCGACAACGCCTCCTTTTCTTCACCTTTTTCACCACCTTTACAAATGTGCTAACACTTCAAGTGTCTCACCATCACGTGCAAGTGTGTTAGCATTTTCACAATCATTTTTCAAAGGTTAAACACTTCTCACCGATTTTGCACTAGGCCTAAAACGCATATGCATGTTTTCCAACACCTAATCGCACTAGATGATCGAGTTGTCCGATAAGATCTCCCCTCTTAATAGTGCGACCATCTATCCTAAATGTGATCACACTCTCTATAGTGTCTCGATCACCAAAAACAAAATGGCCATATGGATATCACCTTTGCCTTGAGCCCATTTTGTTTTTCTCTTTCTTATTTTCCAAGTCCCGAAGCTCGATCATCATCACATGTCCACACCACCACCATGGACTTCATTTCATGTGGCCATCTTCATCCATGAGTTCCACCTAGCTTTGTCCACTTGGATTGGACTATCTTATCTAATCACACACTTAGATGCAAATATTAGTCCAACTAGGTTTCATCAATTATCCAAAACTAAACTAGGGCTTTCAATCTCTCCTTTTTTGGTAATTGATGACAACCTTCATAAAGATATGAAATAAATTCAAATTTGAATCCATGTTGCTTGCCCAAGCACTTTTTACCATGTGTAAAAGGATATGGACAAGTTTCATGAACCCCAATTCATAGCATTAGCTCCCCCTACATATGTGCTAAGAGTTTGGATTGAAGCTTGCACATATGCTTGGATTTGAGTTGTGGGAGAGTAATGTCTACCAAATGATTCTAAGGTATAAGAGATGGACCTTTGAAGCGTGATACTAATTGGAGTGCACCAAATATACCATCCTTAGCACCATTAGTAACTAGACATATACAAAAACTAGAATACCCCATGAGATCAACCTTAGAAACAAGGGTCTAGTTTTCACAAAATAAACACAAGTCTATTTACTCAACCTAAGCATGCTAGTTTTTCATTTCATCATTCAAACATACAACTAGCATACACCACACAAGCATGGAAATTTAATTTAAAACTTGTGCCATGCAAGCAAACATATGAGATGCACATTCAAATGCATCAATCAAGTTTATGAGCTTGCTCCCCCTACTTGTGTGCTCAAATTTTAATTGATCCCCTTCCTTTGTCATATTACTTCCCCTATGTCAAAGTTCTCTCCCCCTTAGTGATTACTTCTCTCCCTATCACTTATATCTTTATTTCTCTCCCCCTTTATCATCAATGACCACAAAGGTTTAAATTTTAGATTGGTTAAGATTATCAATGTCAATCAATAGGGTGATGATCATTTTCCTAAATTTGGTTCAATCTAGAACACTTGCCAAAGATATTTAACTTAGTTTGATCCAAGGACAAGCTTCTTCACACCTCCAAATAAGGGTTATCTTGTACCATGTTGAGTTAAACACTTATAGCTCATTTTACAGATCAAACACTAGGTTCACAAGCCCACAAACATGTCATATGCTACCAGTAGATCAAATCAAGCATAGAAGCAATAGTGGTACCATACAAGCATCAAATTCATTTGTTTTTCATGAATGAGACTAAAACATGTGAGGAATGACTAGATGCACTAAACAAGTCCTTAGCAAAAGATGTATGCTATGCCAATCAACTTTTACCTTGGATTGCTCAAAGGAGAGGCATGTCATATAAGTGGGGTGTGCATCAACACATATTTAAGAAATCCAATATGTTCAACTCATTCCGTATCTTGCAAAACCTTTTCTCATCCAATGGCTTGGTAAATATGTCAACAAGTTGATCTTCGGTGCCCACATTCTCAATATAAATGTCACCTTTTTATTGATGATCTCTAATGAAATGATGGCAGACATCAATGTGCTTTGTTCTTGCATGTTGAACCGGATTGTTGGTTAGCTTGATTGTACTCTTATTGTCACATAGCAATGGCACTTTCTTGAACTTGATTCCAAAGTCATTCAAGGTGGCCTTCATCCATAGAATTTGTGCACAATAACTACTGTCTGATATGTATTCGGCCTTGGTGGTGGATAATGCAACACTATTTTGCTTCTTTGATGACCATGAAACAAGTGATCTTCCCAACAATTGACAAGTGCTCGAGGTGCTCTTCCTTTCAACCTTCAATCTCGCATAGTCGAAGTCCGAATATCCAACATGTTCAAACTTTGCTCCTTTGGGATATCACAAACCAATATTTTGTGTATGCTTCAAGTACCTCAATATCCTCTTTGTAGCCTTCAAATGACTTTCTATTGGCGAGGCCTGAAATCTTGCACACATGTACACACTAAACATGACATCCAACCTTGATGCGGTCATATAGAGTAGGCTTCCAATCATAGACCGATACAACTTTTGATCCACCATGTTGCCACTTGCATCACTATCCAAATTACCATTTGTTCCCATTGGTGTACTTATGGCCTTTGCTTCATTCATGCCAAACTTCTTGAGCATTTCTTTGATGTACTTGCCTTGACTCACAAATGTACCATTCTTCAATTTGTTTGATTTGAAGACCAAGGAAGTAACTCAACTCTCCAATCATGGACATATCAAACACATTAGCCATCATCTTTCTAAACTCTTCACAAAAGTCTTGATTAGTTGATCCAAATATGATGTCATCAACATAGATTTGTAACACAAACAAGTCCTTACCAATCTTCTTGGTGAAAAGAGTGTTGTCAACCTTGCCCATCATGAACCCTTTAGAGAGTAGGAAGTCCCTCAATCTCATATACCATGCTCTAGGTGCTTGCTTCAAGCCATACAATGCCTTCTTCAACTTGTACACATGGTTGGGTTTCTTATCATCTTCAAAACCAGGAGGTTGCTCAACATATACTTCATTGATGTAGCCATTTAGAAATGCACTCTTAACATCCATTTGATAGAGGTTGATGTTGTGGGCACAAGCCTCTAAAGTCAAGACCATCAACCTATGTATAGCCTTGTGCTACCAATCTTGCTTTGTTCCTTACTACTATCCCATCTTGATCTTGCTTGTTTCTATAGACCTATTTGATTCCAATCACATTGTATCCCTTTGGTCTTTCCACTAATTCTCTTACTTAATTTCTAGTGAAGTTGTTCAATTCTTCATGCATAGCATTCACCCAATCAATATCCTTTAATATTTCATCTATCTTCTTTGGTTCAATGGATGACACAAATGAGAAATATTCACAAAAAGAAGCCAATCTTGATCTTGTTTATACACCTCTAGAAATATCTCCAATGATAGTGTTCAATAGATGATCCCTTGCAATATTAGTTGGTTGGAGTATTGGAACATTACTTGCACTTGCTTGATCATTGGGTTGAGATAATGTACTAGCCACTTGATCTTGTTCATTGTCATGAGAGCCACTTGCACTAGCTTGATTAGTGTCAACTTGCATATTTGAGTTAGAAAGCACTTGCACTTGATCATCTTCATCATCAATCACTTGCCTCAGCCTCAATTCACCAACATTCATGTTGTTCATGGCATTTGAAAGTTGAATGCCTCTAACATCTTTGAAGTTCTCATTCTCATCTTGTGAACCCTTGGTTTCATCAAATTCAACATCATGCACCACTTCAAGAGTACCCTTGCTAAATTCCAAACTCTATATGCTTTGTTAGTGGTTGACTATCCAAGTAAGAATCCTTCATCGCATTTCTTGTCAAACTTGTTCAATCTAGTGCCTTTCTTTAAGACATAGCATTTACAACCAAGTACAGAAAAGTATGCAATGTTGGGCTTTCTACCATTCAAGAGCTCATATGGTGTCTTCTGTTTTAATGGGTGATAATATAGGTGGTTGCTACAATAGCAAGCCATGTTGATAACTTTGGCCCAAAAGGCTTGACTCACATTATACTCACTAAGCATAGACCTTGCCATATCAATGAGTGTTCTATTCTTTCTCTCAATAAGGCCATTTGATTATGGAGTGTACTTGGTCGAGAATTCATGTCTAATTCCAAATTCATCACATAACTCATCAATTTTTGTATTCTTGAACTCACTACCATTGTCACTTCTAACTCTCTTGATGATTGTTTTAAACTCATTGTGAATGCCCTTGATAAATAATTTGAATGTTGTAAACACATCACTCTTATCCACTAGAAAGAATACCCAAGTGTATCTTGTATAGTCATCCACTATCACAAAGCTATATTTGTTTCCACCGATGCTAGTGTATTGTGTTGGCCCAAACAAATCTATGTGCAACAATACAAATGCTTTAGTAGTGCTCATTATGTTTTTCTTATGATGGATGTTTTCAACTTGTTTGCCGGCTTGACAAGAGTTACAAAGCTTATCCTTCTCAAACACAACATATTTCAAGACCCTAACCAAGTCATGCTTAATCAATCTATTCAGTTGTTTTATTCTAACATGACAAAGCCTTCGATGCCATAACCAACCCATACTAGATTTAGTGAACAAGCATGTTGACAATTAAGCCTAACTAGCATTGAAATTGACCAAGTATAGATTCTTATATCTAAAGCCTTTGAAGATCAAATTGAGCCATCTATACTAATGATCTCTAAATGATCTACTCCAAATATACATTTGAATCTAAGATCACACAATTGAGCCACAGATAGCAAATTAAAGTTTGAGCTCTCCACTAGCAACACATTTGATATGCTCATGTCATTGGATATTGCAATCTTACTAAGCCCTTTGACCTTGCCTTTGCCATTGTCACCAAATGTGATACTATCATAACCATCATTGCCATTGGTATTGATTGAGTTGAACATTCTTGCACCACCGGTCATGTGTTGAGTGCACCCACTATCAAGAACCCAATATCTTCTTCTGGCTTTATAATTGACCTACAAAAGAAGATCAATTCTTTTTAGGTACCCAAACTTGCTTGGGTCCTTGAAGGTTAGTTACTAAGCTCTTTGGCACCCAAATGACTTTCTTTTTTGAGCCCATCCATGGTGCACCAATGAACTTATCCTTCACACCATTTATACCCTTAGTAAGCACATAGAAAGAATCGAGCTTAATTGAGGATACATTGGCTTGAGGCTTCTTTTTCATGCACTTTTGCTCTACATGACCAACTTGCTTGCAACTTGTGCAAAACCGACCATTGTTCTTCACAAATCTAGTCTTGTGAGGAGCAAAGGCCACCTTGCTTTTCTTAGGGGTATAGCACAATCCCTCTTTGTAGAGAGAAGCTCTTTGGCTATCCAAGCACATGAGCAAGCAATTCTCACCACCATAGGCCTTAGCCAAGGTGTGATTGAGCTCTTTTACCTCCTTCTTGAGTGTCTCATTCTCAACCATTAGTGAGTCATCACAAGTGAAACTATCACTACTAGATGAGCTAGAAGTGGATGTGCTATAAGAAGGGTTAGTGGGAGCAACAATGATAGGCTTATAGAATGATTCCTCAATTATATCACAAGTTAAGCCTTTGTCACATGTTACAACATGCTCCTTCTCATTTTGCTCATCAAGTAGAGAGGAATGAGCTTTTTCAAGCTTCTTGTGAGCCTTGCCAAGCTTCACATGGGCTTCCTCTAGCCTCTCATGAGATGCATTGAGCTCATCAAAGGCTTGCTTAAGAGCTTTTATTTCCTTACGCAAGTCTTTGTATTCCCTTCTCTTAATGTCAAAATGTCTTTAGCATCTTCTAACACATCAATTAGTTCATCTTTAGTGGGTTCATCATCATTGTCACTTTCACTTTCATTATCATGTTCCTCATCACATCCATCATCACAAGTTTGTACCTTAGTGGCCTTAGCCATGAAGCATGATGGAGTGTCAAAGAGAGAAGGCTTCTCATTGATAACAATGCTTGCAAGAGCCTTCTTCTTGGTGGTCTTGTCATCATCACTATCATCATCATCACTTGAGGAAGCATTACTATCCCAAGTGACCACATATGAACCACCCTTCTTGTTCTTGAAGGTCATCTTATCCTTCTTCTCTTTTTTTCCTTCTTGTCCTTCTTCTTGCTCTTCTTGTCATCATCATCATTGTCGCTATAGTATGGGTATTGAGAAACAAGATGATCCTTGCTTCCACATTTAAAGTACCTTCTTGACTCTTCCTTGTTCTTGGATGAAGAATTCTTTCTTCTAGCATGGTAGCCCTTCTTCACCATGAACTTGCCAAATCTCTTCACAAAGAGAGCCATCTTCTCATTATCATCATCATCATTCCAAGAGAATGAGCCTTCATCTTCACTTGATGTGTCTTGCTTGGCCTTGCCCTTGGATGATGTAGCTTTGAATGCCACACTCTTCTTCTTCTCATCGTTATTCTTCTTCTTCTTTTCTTTCTTCTCATCATCATCTCTATATACATCATTAGTCATGATATCTCCTAAGTTTTGGTTTGGTGTAATTGTGTCCAAACTGATTCTCACTAGCAAGGTGACCAACATGCCAAATCTTGTGGGTAAACATCTTAAGAACTTATGTGTGAAGTCCTTGTCCTCCACTTTCTCACCAAGTGCTTCAAGATCATTGATAAGCACCTCCATCCGATGGAACATGTCCAGCATACTCTCATCTTCCTTCATCTTGAGGCTAGCAAACTTCTCCTTGAGAATGTATGCCTTTGCGCCCTTAATTGTCTTGGTGCCCTCAAATGATTCTTCCAACTTCTTCTAAGCCTCATAAGCCATCTCAATATTCCTGATTTGCTCAAATAATCTCTCATCAATGGCATCATGAATGACACTAAGAGCAATGTCATTGTTTTGGAGAAGCACTTCTTCGGCCATGGTGGGATTCTCCAGATCGACTATCTCAATTTTTGTCTCCACCACCTTCCACATTTTTCTATTGATGGACTTGCTATGTGTGGTCATCTTAGACTTCCAATATGGACAATTTGTGCCATCAAATTATGGTGGCTTCTTGGTGTTGTAGATTTAAGCCATTTTAATACCGAAGGTTGTTAAGCCTCAAATTATGGTGACCACAGCTCTAATACCACTTGAAAGGTCCTAATGGCTAGAGGGGGGTGAATAGCCTATTAAAAAATTCTACAACAACACTAAGACAAGTAATTAGTCAATAAGATGGTGAAGTGAATTTTGCGCTAGCACTACACTTAGGGTTGCAAGCCACCTACCCAATTCTAATTTCTATGATCTCTATTATGTCACACAAGAGTTATGTCACTAAATTACACCTAGGTGAGCAAAGGTAGCTAGATAACTACAACATAAGAGCTACACAAGCTACAAGCACTACACAAGGTGAATACAAAGTAATGAGGGAGAAGGGTAGAAGTGATATACCGCCATGGCAAGTGATCGATCAATGAATATCAATGAATACCGAGGAAACAATCTAAGACACAATGAATTTTCCTTCGAGGTTCACTTACTTGCCGGCAAGCTAGTCTCCATTGTGGCAATTCACTCACTTGGAGGTTCACGCGCTAATAGGCATCACACGCCTAACCCACAACCGGGTATCGTACAACCAACACAAGATGAGGATCCACAAGCCACATGAAATCCACTAGAGTTGTCTTTGGCACTCCGCTGAGGAAGGCACAAGAACCCCTCACAATCACAATGATTGGATCCAGAGATAATCATCTTCCTCTGATCAATGATCCACCAATCATTAGGTCGTCTAGGTGTCGGCAAACACTAAGAGTAATAAGAACTCCACCAGCCCAAAATGCCTAACTAGTGCCACAAGATGGTAGAACACTAAGCAATGCATTAGAGGCTCTCCAATCTTACTCAAGATGATGAAATCAAGTGTGCAAGTGAGTGGAGTGGTGTTCTCAGCCCTCAAAGGGTGTATGCAGCTGTTAGAAGGCCAAGAGAGTGGCCAAGGCTGACCACTAGCTCTATTTATAAGCCCACAAGCAAATAGAGCCATTACCCTTTGGAGCCAGCCACTATGAGGTCACCGAACATGGCAGTGCTAGCACCAGACCAGGGTGGTGATGCCCCTCCAATAGTCAAAACCAACAACTAGTTTGACTGTCTACAGTCACTGGACAACTGCCCGAGAGACCATGGTGGTATATCACCCAGACAACTGCTCGAGAGACCAAGTCTCTAAAGAGAAGCGACGGTGCACCACCCTTAGGGTGGTGGTGCCCATGGCGATGACCATCCTAGTTTCACCCAGCCTCTGGATAAAAATGGCGGTGGCACCGCCCAGCCTACAGTGATAACCTGGCGGTGCACCGCCCTCACCGAGGCAGTGTGCACCGGACACACCAGTGACAGCCCCTTCTCTGCACTCCTTGGCCAAGTCCAGGTGGGCATAGCCCTAGGGGTGGCAGTGCCACCATACATGGTAGCGGTGCCCTACTAGAGCTCCCTGCTCTCTGCCTCCTCAGCCGATCACCGCCACAAGGGTGGCGGTGCACCGGACAGGTCATGGCAATGCCCCCGTGTTAGCACTCTGAGCCCAGCAATGCCTCCTTTTCTTCACCTTTTTCACCACCTTTGCAAATGTGCTAACACTTCAAGTGTCTCACCATCATGTGCAAGTGTGTTAGCATTTTCACAATCATTTTTCAAAGGTTAAACACTTCTCACCAATTTTACACTAGGCCTAAAATGCATATGCATGTTTTCCAACACCTAGTGGCACTAGATGATTGAGTTGTCTAATAAGAGTTCTCCTCTTAATAGTACGACCATCTATCGTAAATATGATCACACTCTCTATAGTGTCTCGATCACCAAAAATAAAATGGCCCTATGGATATCACCTTTGCCTTGAGCCTATTTTGTTTTTCTCTTTCTTCTTTTCCAAGTCCCGAAGCTCGATCGTCATCACATGTCCACACCACTAGCATGGACTTCATTTCATGTGGCCATCATCATCCATGAGTGCCACCTAGCTTCCTCCACTTGGATTGGACTATCTTATCTAATCACACACTTAGATGCAAAGATTAGTCCAACTAGGTTTCATTAATTATCCAAAACCAAACTAGGGCTTTCATTGTTCGAGTGGTGTCACCCATCTCTGCCTTTCGCACGAGCCTCTTCACTGGCTACCTCCAACCTCCATGGCTAGCCACGACCATCGTGCTTGAGCTTGCGCTCGGCCACCCTAACCTCCACCACCCCCACTGTGAAAGGTGAGCCTAGCCCATCGCGGTTGGTGAGCATGGCCACCACCGCGGCCGAAGCTCATGGCCGGTGGTCCCCATGTGATGCCTCATGAGGAAGATGAACTATTTGGTTTGCCCTGGATAATTTTTTATGATTACATGTGACTCAATGTCAGAGCTGGAGCTGTACCAAACACTTGGATGAAATGCAGATCCATGGTGTTGCTGCTCCATAGTGGATCTAGGCGAATCTAGAGCTGCTAGATGTGGCAGAACTGCTCAAAATAGCACACTTATAGAGGTGCTCATCTTCCACCAGACACTAAGCACCCCGAAAGCATGCTACAGCGGGTGGTATCCATCGGGCACACCCTGAGGGAGAACCCAAAAGATCCACATTTTTCTTGAGGATCCAATAAGGAGAGCGAGTTACAATACTTGTCCATTTCATACATCAGAAGTTCTTAAAAAGTACATTATTACATTATCAAATGTCAGAGTGTGGAAAAATAAATAGTGGAATTAAGATAAACAACTAGCGATAAAGAATAAGGATCCGGCTGTGCCCACCAGAAGAATCCTCCACACAAAGGTACTCCTCAAGTGTGACCTGCAATAGCAGTAAATAAACCCTGAGTACATAATGTACTCGCAAGACTTAACTGACTAGTGGGATAGTTTCCCGACTCCAAGGAGTATGATAAGCTTTGTGGTTTGTTGGTTTTCTTTTTGCAGAAAGCATTGCTAATTATGAGTCCTTATTTATGTTATTATTATCAGTCATATTAAGTTATTATCTAGCCAGTCTATATAAGCACATGTTCTATTTTCAAGCAAGAGTTGAGCAATTAGTTCCATTTCTTCTTCTTTCAACTTTTAGTTCTTACTACGATGCTAGAGGTAAGACAAGTCGTACCGACTTGGCGGTGATTCGTGAACCAATGTGCCTAGCTAGGTGCCCCGAAAACACATGCCCTGCTTGTACCCCAGGCATAAGTAGGACTAACCCATCGCCCTCCTGTCCTGGGTGTCTAGGTCCCCGTCCAAACTTGGACTCCAAGCCCCCACTCCTGAGTCCCAGACTCAGTGTGGTGCAAGGACCTCCACCATCTCCGCCTCTAATTAGTCGGTCCAGAAAGAGCCAGATCCACGATAAGAGAGCAACAAGTCTTCGCTCTACCCATACCCAAGTATGTGCTTGGGACAATAGATTTGTGACTTGACTCACCTCCATTGCAATGGCCGGTCCTTAACCGACCAAAAAGGGAAAAAGTGTAACCAAGCTATGCCCCGTTGGCCACAGGACACAACCTCTTACCCCCACCAGTACCCAAACCATATCCCTGCCCGGTCACCATTTTTCCTTTCCACCATTTTATCATGAGTGATCATATTTATCACCTATTTGTGAGTAACGACAGGTTACCCATGCTACCGACATCCTGAGCATAGTAGCTACTCGGCCTATACTAGTAGGACTCATGGATGGATATATTTATGCATGTAGTTTCCATAAAATGCAAGTAACTTAAATGCACATCATATATATATTCAGTGATCATAAAATAGGGGTTATGCACTGGGGCTTGCCTTGGACAGGCGACAGGTCAGTAAGGTCAGCACCAAAAGGCTCTGGGGCTCCCTCCTACATGAGGATCTCCTCCTCATACTCCTCAATGACTTCGTCATACTCCTGTTCATCGACGGGTACGAATTCTACTAGCTCATGATCTACATGCATGAAATAATGATGTAATGCTTAGTAATATAGCAACAACAACTCTTAAAATAAAAGTATATCTATTTAACTACTAAGCTAGTGCTACCGACCAAGGTACTAAGTTATCTATTGTTACCAATAACAAGTATGAAGTATGGCACACATTATTATAGCAACTACCAGTATTCTTACTCCTAATGTTGATTTACGCTATATATGATTAAGCATGGATAATAGCTACTCTATTTATCATCCTACTCTAGGGCTACAAAATTTATAGCAAGTACATAATAATCTAGTGAGCCTACTATAAAATTTTCAAAGCCATATGTATCACCAATCTACCACAAAAATCCCTACAATTGTTAATCTACATAATACTAAGCTCTCTAGTTTCAATTTATGAACCTACCATTGTCACAGCTAACTGTAATCTAACTACACTAACAAGTATATGGTATTTTTGTGAAACTAACAAAATTGGTTTCACTATTTTTGGACAACTACACAATTTACTACAATTTATCAAAGTTCAGCTAGAAATTATATTGAATAAATGTTGGTAATTCACTTGAGAATTGAAAAATGACTTCTACCGCTCGGCCCAAACCGGTGCAACGCGCGCGTGTACACGTAGCGCATGGTGCAGCCCATACGGCACTGCCCAACCTAGAGCGCTGACGGCCTACGGCGGGGAGGACCCACGCGCGCCGGCGAATATGCAAAAGAAACCTCAGATTTCCGCTAAATGACTCTGCTGTCCCTCCTACTATTCTACTCTCTCACTAACGCTCGCATTTATCCCCCTGTCTCCTCTCAAATTTATGTTCTAAAACCCCTGGTCAGATTTAAGAGAGGCCATGGCGTTTTTGGCCAACGCCGGTGAGCACCGACCCTCTCGGCAGCCATACTTGTCACCGAGACACTCCTCGACGCAACCGCAGTTGAATGAGGGTATCTAGCATCGCGATTGGTGGCGTATAGAGGCACGGCCATGCACCACGGTGGGGTTTGGCCATGGTGACACCAATGCCAGCTAAACGTTTAGCCTAGCTCTACCACTACACCTAGCCTCCATCCCTAGAGTATCGATAACCCCCTAGAGGTTCTATATGCGGCCAACCTTCTCCCAATCCAACTGAACACGGACACAGTGACGACACGGCATCCACCGGTGGTGGCCACGCACTCCGGCGAGCCTCGGCCCCAATTGACTCACCCAGCTATCCTAGGAGTAGGAGGGCCTTACTAGCGACACGTAGGATGGCTTGGACGAGGTCGCGGGGCATGTTAAGGCATTTGGCCACATACACGGGGTCACTCTGGTTCCTGGCGAGAGCGGCGACGACGTTCCCAATGACCCATGGCTCCGCTAGTGAAACCACTACATGAGCGCGATCACCAAGTCAATCACTATGCAATGCACAGCCTAATTAAACAGCGAAGCACCACACAATGCCCTAGTCGTGCGCCCGCTCTGGTGGCCTTGGCGGACCGTTGTGAGGGGAACGCCCCGCCTTACCTCACTGTAGGCTGAATGAACATCGGGATGACTCCAATCAGAAGCTAACTACTCTAGCTCATAGTGCGCATGGTTAATTGGAAAGTTGTGGAGCGTGCGAGGCTAATTTGTAGGGGCGATGTCTATGGACTTATGGCGCCCGGCGATTGCAAAACTTAAATTGATGCCCCTCCCTTGTACCACCATAACAGTGGTTGGTTAGGCACGATGCTGTCCTTCCACTCGACCACCAAACATGCTCAGTACAAGGAAAGGGGCCAGCACATTGGTTAGGCTTTGGCATGGCTCTACCGACCGATGACCTTCTAGGTGACGTGATAGGAGCCTTTGGCGTGGCCTCATGCTCAAGCGTGAGAACAAGGCAAGTAGGGCAAGCCCACGTGCGCACACAGCCGAACATCAATGGGAGCAGTAGCGGTGTGGTAGCATCGAATGACGCGCAGTGCAAGTGATGCGACAACGAGCAGTAGCCTCGAGCGGATGCGATGGAGGGGGCATAGCAGTTAGGAATGGCTGGGCCTAGCGTGCGCGCATGCTGTGTGCTAGAGCACGGTAGTAGGTGACCTTGGCTGGCAGCGCAGAGCCAACACGGGGTGTGCCCGCGTAGGCGCGATGGTGGCCGATGCGGCAGCACGCGAGAGCCATGCGGTGACCGCACCCAGTGTGTTGGCCTTGCTCAACCCATGACTTGCATCCCCTCTTTTTAAAGCACGTTCAAAAACTGGAAACCCCTAATGATTCAAGAGGTCCAACTAGCCTATTCTACACTCAAGGAGGATACCTATGGGCTATCGAACTAAGCCACTGCAGCTTGCCCACTTCTTTAACCCGATTGTTCTACAAAAATTGCCAAAAACGTAGCTTCGTCAACGAATTGTCCGACGTGGGAAAATTTTTCAGCTAAGTCCTAAGCTGATTTCACGTCGAATGCGATTTTCAAGTTGCCCGATACACTAACTAGTGAACCCCGTCCCTGACCGCATGTATTTTATCGTTTCCTATGAAAGTTCATACTACAAAACTTTATCAAAGTTCCGCTATAAACGTTCTATAGCATTTTGTGTTCGCTAAAATTCACTTAGAACCCTAAACGATACAAAGATACATGAAATGTAAACATTTGTTATCTTGTTTCAAATGAACGTTTCATAGTCTGAATATCGATGTATACCCTATATTACACACATTTACACACAAGTTTGATGCTCATGCAGTGTTTTAGCAAAAATCATACAATGTAACACCAAGGGTGTTACACTAGAGCTCTATCAAATAGGCCCTTAATAACTATGATAGCACAAACAGTCCATGTTTCATGGAGGACCTTCTCCTAAGGCCGCTCCTATACCCATGGTACTGGTTCTTTACACAATAAACTTGAATTCATGGAGGACCTTCTCCTTTGCATAGAACCAGCCCTATAACATAAACAACAATTTCTCTTCTATCCTTTTCACTACCCCCTCTTCTAGGTCCCACTTATATACCCAGCCCATGGTTCTATACATTGACCATCTCAATAAGTGACATCACGTCATTGTATAGAACTAGGTTTGGTTCTGTCGGTGTTTTGTAAACTAGACTAGTAAATTTATATGATTGTCGCGCTGCTCTAGGCAGACGATGGTAGCATCCAAAAGACACGAGGATTTATACTAGTTTAGGACAGAGCTCTACATCTAGTATTCCAGTCTTAGAGATGATTGAGTGCGTGTTCCTCGCTTGAATGCTCTAAAGTTCTTACAATGAGGGTGCAAGAATGGTGGTAGAGGTAGGAGATCTAGAGCTAGGAGATGGGCTGCCCGAAGGGAATCTTTAGGAGCCCTTCTATGGTGGAGAATGAATGAATAAGAGTTGGATCAGAGTCAGATCCCCAAGAAGGGTGCCCTAGCTGCCCTTATATAGAGTTTGGGGCCAAGGCATGTGCAAAAGAGCTTCTCCTGACCGAAGGGTCGTGAGCCTGAGGGAGGACCTAGCTAACTTGGCTGGCAAGCTATGCTGTCTTGTGGTGCATGTCTGGGCGTGGTTGTTATCATAGTCTTATGGCCACGTCGTGGCATGGTGTGACATGGTGCTATTGTGCCAACCATGGCGGCACTATAGGCACGATGGTGGTTCACCAGCCATCCTGTGCGACATGTTCTCCATCGTGGTCTTCATTATCGCTTCCTAGTTTCTAGGGGCGTCATACAAGAGTTGGTAGCTACCCAAAGTGGGCTCCATACCTATCATCACCACCTTGGGTGGTGTTGTCTTATCCGTGCTGCATGGCATAGGGGTGGCGTCTGACCAGACCGAGGTGACATTGTAGGGTCAGAGTAGCATTCCTACTCTTGTCAAAGCGGGCAGGTTTGGCTAGGTGACCTCTCCCTGTTCCTCTCAGGGGTCAGGATGGTGGAGAAGTCATGAGTCTCTTATGCATCATGTAGCTAAGATAGAAGGAGGGGCATGGCTGACCCTAGCCTTAGCGTTAGACCTATTCTACTTGGCACATCTAGGCCTCAGTCCCTCAGGCCATCACTAGCTAATGCGTCATAGGCCGCTTGGCATGTTAATAATTGATGCCTTGAGACACCTAGGGATTATAACCCTGATAGTAGCCCCTGAGTGTTTTTGCGATCATGAAGTGATCGTGAAGGCGCTATGAGGCGTGCATGCCAGGTGCTGATTCATAGTTCATAGCTCGTTCAAGCTTTGTCGCTCGACCCCTTGTGGGTAGGTGCGTTCAATGCTATAGTTGGCCATTATGCTCTATCCCATCAAGGTGCCCTAATGATGTGGTACATGACTGTTGAGCCCTGCCATGCTAGTGTGCCATGTTTCAGGGTTCATGACCTAGGCAGAACCGAGTGGTCTCATTGACGCTGTACCGGCCCTACCTTTGTGAGACCCTTGATTTTCCCAATCTCACGTGTGCATCTAACATTAGCTATGACCTCCCATGGTTTGCCATGTGGCGCATGGGTCTCAAGCTATTTAATCAGTTCCTAGCCTATAAATGAGGGCCTTTCTACCGTTTAAGGCACCCATGGCCGTAACCATGAGCTATTCTTTTGTTTCTCTGAGCGGTTAGATGTTAAGAGAGTGAGGAAAGGAGAGAATTTTGGGAGAGAAGAAGTTTGACGAGGATTGTGACATTCTCGTGATGCGTCCTACTGAGGGTCATCTATGGTGGATGGAAGTCGTTGCTGCTCTTTCTAGTAGCTGGTGCTAGAAGGAGCCTTGCGAGCAGGGTAGGATGGGGTGACATGGCTATCAGAACTATAGCTTTGTGACCTCCTCGCCTCCCGGGGCCCTTTAGCTAGGATGCACGAGGTGGTCCTTGCTATGGACAGTTTCACCATGCAGTTGTGGCAGAACCTCCTAAATTATAGGGCCCACATGCACCTATCAGTGTCCAATGACCTCTGACGACTATGCATATGTTCCTAGTAACTTAAGAAGACTGTCGGATGTCCCTAGGGAACCCCGAATCATCCACGATTTCTGAGCAGGATCCCATTATAGAGTCATTGCAGTATTACAACATTTATTCAAATATCTACATCAGAGTAAAATAGCGAAAGTCTTACAATAACTTAGTTTACAAACCAGTTGTTTTTAAACCTTACAAACTAAGTTCGATAATTATTACAAACCATAGTAGTAGTGGAGTGGCATTAGTAACATAATACAAACACACAATATAAGTATCCTGCCCAAGGATCACACATTCACTTATTGTCATCGACCTGAACAACAGTCATGTAGCATGGTCCAAAATAGACCTGCTCATGAGGCTCACCTGCAACAAGGGTCAACGAACCTAGAGTACAAAAGTACTCAACAAGACTTAACCAGAATTAAAACTAAGACTCAGGAATGCAGGCTCAGGGATTCAAGGTATGGCTTTAGCAATAGTCAAAGTTCTTTTTGCGTAAAAGCTCTCTAACAAGATTCTTTATATCAACATTTTTATTTTCAAAAGATCATATACAAAGCTGACATGATCTGTAATGAGATCATGAAACTTCATATCCAACACTTTCTCAATCCTTACTCAAGTTCTAGTTATTAAACTACAATGATGAACAGAGAGTTGAGTCTTCATAACCGAGGAGCAACGATGATTCGAACCGATTAAAACCTAGCTGGGGATTCTAGACCACACGACATATGTAGGTCCCTGACCTACATATATCAACCTACACTCGGATCCTCCAAAACAAGAATAGGTCCGCGCCACCCCAGAATACAGTACTCCACCAATCCAGCCCATTACCACGTGGGTACACGCTATTCCTGCCATCTCTCCACCCCCAGTGCGTGAGTAGCCATTCTCGTAATAGAATCGCCAAGTTAACGCTTATCAGAGTATGTGGTTAGTACAACAAAGTCTCATCTCACATAGTTCAACAATGGATGGTTCTTAATTGACACAAGCGGAAAGAACCCGCTCATAAGACCTCCATGTCTTGTGGCTCTCACACACCGAGTCCGCCTGATCTAGATTTATTATTCCCCAAGCTCATATCACATGATAACATAAGTAACCAAACATAACCAAAGATCCATTTAAAACTTGCGGGTGACAGGTAATCACCCGACTTTTATCTGTCTAAGCATGGCTAAGCATAACTAGGCATTTACGAAGTAAAACTGGTAACAAGGTAGATATGGAAAAACAAGGTTGGTAATGCACTAATTAGGTTTTTACTCACTCCTAATCACTTAATGCAGTATTGAAAAGCAAAAGCAATATAAATTTGTAAAACACAAGGTAGGTTTAAATGCATCTGGGGCTTGCCTTGATTGATGGAAAAGTCAGGTTCCGGAGTCGTCCCACAGATATCAGACCCGACCTCAACAGACGGATTAACCTCCTCCACAACTTGATTAACTTCCACGTGCTCACCTTCGTTCACTACACGTAGTAACAATGCTATGTTTAACATGATGCGGGATACAAAACATGATGCTTGATGATGGATGCGAAAGTTAAAAACTTGAATACAATTTCCCTTCGCGGTATAGTTTACAAGTCAAAACTAACTAAGCCTTTTTCATAACACTTATTTCAATTGCCAAGGATCATTACCAACTAATGACCCAAGGTCATCACTCAATCCAAAATTTCAAACAAAACCTACATCATTAAAGTTACTATTTGCTTTTATGAATTAATTATTTAATTCAAAATTATGAAATAAATCAAGTTGTTCCAATTGAGCTCATAATTTTTGTAAACGTTCATCACATGATAAATAAGTGGCCAAACAATTTTCATAATTTTTGGATAATTATTTAAGCCTAGAAAAATCATGGAAACTTATTTATTAATTAATTGAGCAATTTTTATCACATTCAAAAAGTACTTAAAATCAATAGTTCATATTTTTCTTAAATACTATACATCACAGAGAGGTCATAAAAAAATTTCATAATTTTTGGAGCTCTAATTAATTCTATACAAAAATAACAAAAACTATCACTATTCATCCAAAACTGCAAAATAGAAAAAATCCATTTTCAACACTGAGTCACTGACACCTTGACCCCACCTGTCATCCCCGACCTCCCGCACTGACTATGGTGACAGCGGCTTTGATTGGTGATTTCTCGCCGCCGGTGAGATCAACGACGACGACGAAGACACCAACATGACCCCACGTCCCTACGTGTCGATTGGTGGCACAAACGAGACCAACCACGGCCAGGACCGAGCACGACACCAGCCATGGCGCCCACGACGGCGCGGGTGCGCTACACCGGTGACATGAGACCAGTAGAGCTTAAACAAATGGCCTAGGAAGCACCAGGAGCTCACCCCGAACGTGTTGGAGTCAAAGGCCGAGCCGGATGATCAACAGAGGCGCTGGTCGATGTTCACAGCAACCACGGCGGAGCAAGCAACGACGACGGCGATGTCCCGGCGACTGTGGTGGACAAAATGGTCAATCGAGCGGGCACGAAGCACTATGGCATCGTGGCAAAGCTGAAATAAGGCTTCACAAGGTCAGAGGCTCACCATAGAGCGCTGGCCACGACGGCGCTCGCTCGACGGAGATTCTGCCGGCCGCGAGGAAGAAAGGTGGCTAGCGGCGTTCCTCGGTGAAATCAAGCGACCAAGGCTGGTTGGCTAGGTGCGCAAGGAATAGGCAAAGCTGGGACAGGCTTTGCTGAGACGGCAACGGTGCTAGGTCGACGGCGAAAGCTCGATGGAGCGATGGCGGTGGCGATTGGAAAAATAGAGGAAGGAGAAAGAAGAACGGCGATGACGCCTGGGCTTTATAGGGTGGCAAAGACGCAATGAGACGACACGCAGCAGCCAGCTCATGCCAGTGTGAAGCCGGAGAAGGCCATGGGCGCGCCTGGAACGCTGAAGAAAGGCCGCCGGCAGTGACAGCAGCCCGATGGCACTGTTTGCCATAATTATAGAATTGCCACTCAATTTAAATTCCAAATTACTCCCAAATTTATGTAACAACTCAAAATCTTCAAAAATAAAAGTTGTTCAAAATTCAAAGTTCTTCAACTTTGCTTTTATAACCACCCCCTAATTTGGTCTACATTTTGAAATACAAATTTAAATTCAAAAATGGGACATTTAAAGAATTACGCCTTTTCAAATTACTACAAATTTTATAAAATAACTTTGAAAACTCCAAAAACCAACTTTGTACAACTCGACAAGCTCTACACTTTTGCTTTTAGGCTCAACCCCAAAATGTGTTTAGATTTTGAAATGGGTTTTCCAGGGCAAACTTAAATGCTGAAATTAGGGGTTTTTTTTGAAAATTCAAATCCAAACAAAACTTTGAACTCGATTCAAACAATACAATTCAACACATACAACATAAAGGTAAGCTTGTTTTAGTGAATGCACATAAAAATTTTCACTAATACAAAATGATGTACAATGCATATGATGACATGGCAGGTTTTAGTATTTAAAACACCCGAGGTGTTACAATCCTTCCCCCTAAAAGAAATCTTGTCCCGAGATTCAAAGTCATAGGGTAAGTAATGGAAAAGGAAATGTGTCAATCCAAAAACATCCAAAACTTGTCCATAAACAGCTAAGGTCCCTTTACAAACATGATTCGTAACAATAAAGCAAAACTAACATTATTCTATATCGACGTAAGAAACTCTGGAAATTTTTCTAACAAGAAATCTTCGGATTCCCAAGTAGCTTCTTCTTCGGAATGTTGATTCCATTATATCTTATAGAACTTGATTGTCCTCCTTCGAGTGACATGATCTTTCTAATCCAGAACTTGGATAGGATATTCGGAATAGGTCAAATCAGGTTCAAGTTCCACTCCTTCAACCTCAACATTCAGCTCAAGCACTCGGAGACACTTCTTTAATTGAGAAACATGGAACACATCATGTATAGCTGAGAGATGGTCTGGTAATTTCAAGCAATATGCCACTTTTCCATACCTCTCTAAAATTTGAAATGGTCCAATATAACAAGGTGCCAATTTGCCTTTAACACCAAAATGAGTAACTCCCTTCATTGGTGATACCTTCAGGTATACAAAATATCCCTTATTAAACACCAATGGTCTACGTCGTTTATCTGCATAACTCTTTTATCGGGACTGAGCTATCTTCAAATTACTTTGTATATGCT
This sequence comes from Miscanthus floridulus, assembly GCF_019320115.1. Taxonomy (NCBI): domain Eukaryota; kingdom Viridiplantae; phylum Streptophyta; class Magnoliopsida; order Poales; family Poaceae; genus Miscanthus; species Miscanthus floridulus. Next base: position 91,871,399 of record NC_089595.1, on the reverse strand, counting down.
TAACCTTGTCTTCTGTTTCTTTCACAAGGTCAACTCCAAAGAACCTTCTTTCCCCGAGTTCAGACCAACTCAGTGATGTTCTGCATCTATGACCATAAAGTGCTTCAAATGGAGCCATTCTAATGCTCTCTTGGTAACTATTATTGTATGAGAACTCAGCCAAAGGCAAACATTCATCCCACTTATTGGAATAATTAAGAACACAACATCTTAACATATCTTCAAGTATTTGATTTACTCTTTCAGTCTAACCATCAGTCTATGGATGATAAGCTGTACTATACAGGAGTTTGGTACCCAATGAAGCATGCAAGTGTTTCCAAAAGCTAGAGACAAACTGTGTACCCCTATCTGACACTATGGTCTTTGGTACCCCATGTAAACTCACAACTCTGGCTAAATACATCTTGGCATGCCGGATAGTGGGATATGTACTCTGGACTGGAAGAAAATGTGCTGACTTAGTTAGTCGATCTACAATAATCCATATTGAATCAAAACCTTTAGATGTCTTGGGTAGACCAATGATAAAGTCCATACTAATATCCTCCCACTTCCAAGCTGGAATAGGTAATGGCTATAACTCTCCAGCATACCTCAAATGTATAGCTTTCACCTTTTGACAAGTATCACACTTTGCTATATACCGGGCAATTTCTATCTTCATTTTGGTCCACCAAAACCTCTGTTTCAAGTCATGGTACATCTTATTACTTCCTGGATGAATAGATAACCTAGTAGCATGTGCCTCTTCAAGAATTGACTGTCGCAACTTAGGAACCTTTGGTACCACTAAACGATTCTTGAACCATAATACACCTTCATCTACTTTGAAGCATTCCGCTTTACCATTCCTGATTCTTTCTTTGATATGGGCTATACCCTTGTTTTCTTTTTACAACAATAACAACAACAACAACAAAGCCTTTAAGTCCCAAACAAGTTGGGGTAGGCTAGAGTTGAAACCCAATAGAAGCAATCAAGGTTTAGGCACGTGAATAGCTGTCTTCCAAGCACTCCTATCTAAGGCTAAGTCTTTGGGTATATTCCATCCTTTCAAGTCTCCTTTTATTGCCTCTACCCAAGTCAACTTCGGTCTTCCTCTGCCTCTCTTCACGTTACTATCCTGAATTAGGATTCCACTATGCACCGGTGCATCTAGAGGTCTCCGTTGCACATGTCCAAACCATCTCAACCGATGTTGGATAAGCTTTTCTTCAATTGGCGCTACCCCTAATCTCTCACGTATATCATCGTTCCGAACTCGATCCCTTCTTGTATGACCGCAAATCCAATGCAACATACGCATTTCCGCGACACTTAGCTATTGAATATGTCGTCTTTTCGTAGGCCAACATTCTGCACCATACAACATAGCAGGTCCTTGTTTTCTTTTTGAGCAGCAATAATTTGTTCTTGAATAGTGGCTTCAACAGTTATATTGGTCAAACTACCTTGTTGAATTACCTCTATACTCAACTTTTCCATCTCTTGGCATAAAGTCAAATCCATTGTTTTTACTGCTAGACAATTGCAATGACTCTTTCGACTGAGGGCATCTGCAATCACATTTGCTTTACCAGGATGGTAATATACCTCCAAGTCATAATCTTTAATCAATTCTAACCATCTTCTTTGTCGCATGTTCAATTCTGACTGAGTAAAAATATACTTTAAACTCTTGTGGTCTGTATAAATATGTCATGTATTACCAAGCAGGTAATGCCACCAAATCTTTAGAGCATGGACAACTGCTGCTAACTCCAAATCATGAGTTGGATAATGTTCTTCATGTTGCTTGAGTTGTCTAGAAGCATAGGCAATGACTCGGCCTTCTTGCATCAATACACATCCATTACCAATACTAGAAGCATCACAATAAACGTCAAATGACTTCTCGATATTTGGTTGTGCTAATACTGGTGCAGTGGTTAACAATCTCTTCAAAGTCTGAAAAGCTTCTTCACAATCAGATGACCAGACAAACTTGGCTTGGTTCTTCAATAACCCAGTGATGGACTTGGATACTCTAGAAAAATCTAGAATAAAACGACGATAATACCCCGCCATTCCTAGAAAACTCTGAACCTGATGAACAGTGGTTGGCGGTTTCCAATCAAGCACATCCTTAACTTTGCTTGGATCAATAGCAACTCCTTCAGCTGACAAGACATGTCCAAGAAACTATACTTCCTTAAGCTAGAATTCATACTTACTAAACTTGGCATAAAGCTGATGTTCTCTCAAGCGGGTCAGAGCAATTCTGAGGTGTTCCGCATGTTCTTTCTTGTTCTTAGAATATACTAAGATGTCATCAATGAAGACAACTACAAACTTGTCTAACTCAGGCATGAATACGAAATTAATTAGATACATGAAATGAGCTGGGGCATTCATCAAACCAAAAGATATTACCAGGTATTCATATAATCCATATCTCATGGTAAATGCCATTTTAGGAATATCTTCAGGCTTAATCTTGATTTGGTGATAGCCTAACCTCAAATCAATCTTGGAGAAAACTTTGGCTCTAGCCAGTTGATCAAAAAGCAAGTCTATCCAAGGTAAGGGATACTTATTCTTAATTGTCACTTCATTCAATAGACGATAGTCAACACACAACCTTAGGGTCTCATCCTTCTTCACAAAAATTACAGGATATCCCCAAGGTGATGAAGTAGGTTGGATAAATCCTTTCTCAATCAACTCTTGCAACTGAGTCTTCAACTCGGCTAATTCCTTGGGAGGCATCCTATAAGCTCTCCAAGAGATCGGAGCTGTTCTAGGTTTTAACTCTATGTTAAACTGAACATCCCTATCAGGTGGTAGACCGGGTAAATCCTCAGGAAAAACATCAGGGAATTCATAAACTACCGGGATATCTCTAATCTCCTTGATAGAAGTTGCACAAACTCTTTCCACTGATCTTCTTAAGGTTGGAAGTTGGATAAGAAGCTGAGAATTACTATCAGGCAAACTCACCCTTAATGTCCAATTCAAAGCATCTATAACAGCCTTATGCTGATACATCCAATTCATTCCCAAGATCACATCTATATCCTGATCCTTGAGAATAATCATGGTAGTGGAAAAAATATGCCCACCCAGGTTTATAGGTACCTGGTATACCATTTCCTTAGTACACAGACATCCCTCGAGCGACTATATAAAGAAATTTTCCTTTGTTTCCCCAATTGGAATTTCATGCTTTACGACAAAGGTTCTATTGATGAATGAATAAGATGCACCAAAATCAAAAAGCATAACAGTAGGATGATCGGCGACAGGAAACATACCCATCATCACTGGCTCCCCTTCTAGAATTTCCCCAGCTTGAATATAGAAAACTCGTCCTATCTTCCTTTCATCTTTGCCCTTCTGAGCATTCTGATTGTTGTTCTTGTTCTGTGCTTGACCCTATTATTGATTGGTAGGAGCCTTCTGAGAATTTGAATTATACTATTTGGGATACAGACATTCCCTGGAGAAATGTCTGGACCTTCCACAATTGTAACATGGATAATTGTGACCTTGGGATGTTGGAGCATGGACACTAGGAGCATTTGTCTGTTGTGGATTCTGGTAAGTTGTGGCAGGATGGACATTTGATTATTGCCCGACTTGGAACTATGGCGGACGATAATGGTTGACTGGGTGATAGATTACCTTTTGCCTCTTTTGATTTCCACCAAAAGATCCAGATGGCACACTCTTCTTCTTCTTGATGTCTTTATGCTGCCGATACTTTTCCTCTAAAGCAATTGCAATATTTACTGCCTCATGATAAGTAACATTGGTACAGGTAGTCATCATTGTCTACAGTTTGGTATTCAGACCTCACATAAACCATTTCTTTTTCTTAGCATCTGTGTTGACATGTTTGGATGCATACTATGATAGATGATTAAACTTTCCCACATACTACATAACTGTTTGATCCCCTTGCTTCAAAGCAAGGAACTCATCCAGCTTCATGGCCATCACTCCTTCTAGAATATAATGGGCTCAGAAGGTAGTACGAAACTCAGCCCAAGTTATTGGAATGCCAGTTGGTTGCATAGCCACTAGGTTTGCCCACCAAGCACCTGCTGCACCTCTAAGTTGCTAGGCGACAAACATAGGTTTCTACATCTCTGTGCATGGAATAAGATCAAATTTCTGCTCCATGGTCTGAAGCAATCATCAGCCTCCAGTGGTTCATTAGCCTTGGTGAACACTAGTGGTCTTGTATCTATAAAATCGACATACATAGCCTCCTGCCTGTTATGATTGCGACCATGGTTTCCTTGCACCATATTCTGATTACTCTAAGCTATCTCTCGAAGCAATCAAGCATTTTCAACAGTCACATTAACAAGGGTGGCGATAGCATCAGCTAGATTTGGTGGAACTAGTGGCGGATCGGGAATACCATCCTCATCTTGTGAAGTACCAGGAATATGCGAACCACGCGTATGACGCATCTGTTCATAACAAACCAAACTTTACTCAAAAGCCTTTATTAAATGATAAAAGAGCTTACTACAACGCATTACATTGGTTCACTTATTTAAGCACAAGCCCACACCTAAACAAGACTACTTAACTTATCTAGATCTCACTATTTTACAACTCTACTCTTCTCCTCGACCACATCAAACCTCGTGATCGGTATCCATTTCGGAAACATTTCCGCCTTCATTATCACTTTCGTCGACCATCACTAATTCTTCTGGATCTTCTTCTTCTTCCTCTTCAAGTTCATCATTATCAGCAATGATGACACTAGGGTCCATTCCATCTGCTTGAGGTTCATGATTTGGATCCAGGAGATTGCTCAGCCTATGGACTTCTTCATGCAGATTGGTAGAATATTCTTCTAAATCTTCTACATAAAATTCTAGCTCATGCGCTCTAGCTCTAGCTACATCTTCCCTATGCCAAGCCTCATTCCTTTCTTCCACCATACGAACTAACATACGTTCATAGTTCTTGTGAGCGGTGGTGAGACACCTCAATTTATTCCGTAACTTGCCCACATGGATAGCATCCATAGCCCTATCTCTAGTAGCCTATGCTAACTCTGTTGTAAGCCTCTGTATCTCTGCCTAAGGATCAGGCCTAGAGCTGCTACTCTAGCACCATCATTCCTAGGGGCAAGCTAGTGATGAGGAACTCCTTTGGGTCCAATAGACTTATGGGGCGTTACCTTGGTACGAGCCATACTGTAGGAAGCAAGATTAATCCAAATAAGACAATCTGATACAAGTCTTAATAGCAGCCAGGATGAATTACACTATTTAACCCAGACTCACTACTTAACTCCAGACTAAGGGGGGAAGTAAGTAACAAGTGGATTAATCATGATGCATGAATCGTTCTTACGAACAAAAACATCAAAGCTTATAAAGCACATAAACAACAGTTGTTTTTATATAGGGCATAATAAGATTACTACTCCACCACACAAAGCCTTTTTAATCAAATACGGAATGGTGAGAATGAAATAAGATAAGCTAGAAGCAATTTGGACCAAATTAATAGGTTATATATATTTGTCCCAAATCATTGACTTTGTAACGATCTCTCTGATACCAATCTGTGGCAGAACCTCCTAAATTATAGGGCCCACATGCACCTATCATTGTCCAATGACCTCTGATGACTATGCATATGTTCCCAGTAACTTAAGAAGACTGACAGATGTCCCCAGGGAACCCCAAATCATCCACGATTTCTAAGCAGGATCCCATTATAGAGTCATTGCAGTATTACAACATTTATTCAAATATCTACATCAAAGTAAAATAGCGGAAGTCTTACAATAACTTAGTTTACAAACCAGTTGTTTTTAAACCTTACAAACTAAGTTTGATAATTATTACTAACCATAGTAGTAGTCGAGTGGCATTAGTAACATAATACAAACACACAATATAAGTATCCTACCCAAGGATCACACATTCACTTATCATCATCGACCTGAACAACAGTCATGCAGCATGGTCCAAAACAGACCTGCTCATGAGGCTCACCTACAACAAGGGTCAATGAACCCTGAGTATAAAAGTACTCAACAAGACTTAACCAGAATTAAAACTGAGAAGACTCAGGAACGCAGGCTCAGGGATTCAAGGTATGGCTTTAGCAATAGTCAAAGTTCTTTTTGCGTAAAAGCTCTCTAACAAGATTATTTATATCAACATTTTTATTTTCAAAAGATCATATACAAAGCTGACATGATCTGTGATGAGATCATGAAACTTCATATCCAACACTTTCTTAATCCTTACTCAAGTTCCAGTTATTAAACTACGATGATGAACAGAGAGTTGAGTCTCCATAACCAAGGAGCAGCGACGATTCAAACCGATTAAAACCTAGCTGGGGATTCCAGACCACACGACATATACAGGTCCCCGACCTACATATATCAACCTACACTCAGATCCTCCAAAACAAGAACGGGTCCGCGCCACCCAAGAATATAGTACTCCACCAATCTAGCCCATTGCCACGTGGGTATACGCTATTCCCACCATCTCTCCACTCCCAGTGCGCGAGTAGCCATTCTCATAATAGAATCACCGAGTTAAGGCTTATCGGAGTATGTGGTTAGTACTACAAAGTCTCATCTCACATAGTTCAACAACGAACGGTTCTTAATCGACACAGGAGGAAAGAACCCGCTCATAAGACCTCCATGTCTTGTGGCTCTCACACACCGAGTTCGCCCGGTCTAGATTTATTATTCCCCAAGCTCATATCACATGATAACATAAGTAACCAAACATAACCAAAGATCCATTTAAAACTTGTGGGTGACAGGTAATCACCCGACTTTTATCTGTCTAAGCATGGCTAAGCATAACTAGGCATTTACGAAGTAAAACTGGTAACAAGGTAGATATGGAAAAACAAGGTTGGTAATACACCAATTAGGTTTTTACTCACTCCTAATCACTTAATGCAGTATTGAAAAGCAAAAGCGATATAAATTTGTAAAACACAAGGTAGGTTTAAATGCATCCGGGGCTTGCCTTGATTGGCGGAAAAGTCAGGTTCTGGAGTCGTCCCACAGATATCAGACCCGACCTCAACAGACGGATTAACCTCCTCCGCAACTTGATTAACTACCACGTGCCCCCCTTTGTTCACTACACGTAGTAACAATGCTATGTTTAACATGATGCGGGATACAAAACATGATGCTTGATGATGGATGCAAAAGTTAAAAACTTGAATACAACTTTCCTTCGCGGTACAGTTTACAAGTCAAAACTAACTAAGCCTTTTTCATAAAACTTATTTCAATTGCCAAGGATCATTACCAACTAATGACCCAAGGTCATCACTCAATCCAAAATTTCAAACAAAACCTACATCATTAAAGTTACTATTTGCTTTTATGAATTAAATATTTAATTCAAAATTATGAAATAAATCAACTTGTTCCAATTGAGCTAAAATTTTTTGTAAAGGTTCATCACATGATAAATAAGTGGCAAAACAATTTTCATAATTTTTGGATAATTATTTAAGCCTAGAAAAATCATGGAAACTTATTTATTAATTAATTGAGCAATTTTTATCACATTCAAAATGTACTGAAAATCAATAGTTCATATTTTTCTTAAATAATATACATCATAGATAGGTCACACAAAACTTTTCATAATTTTTGGAGCTCTAATTAATTCTATACAAAAATAACAAAAACTATCACTATTCATTCAAAACTGCAAAATAGAAAATTCCATTTTCAACACTGAATCACTGACACGTTGACCCCACCTGTCATCGCCGACCTCCCGTGCTGACTACGGCGACAACGGCTTTGACTGGTGATTTCTCGCTGCCGGTGAGATCAACAGCGATGGCGAAGACACCAACATGACCCCTACGTCCCTACGCGTCGATTGGTGGCACAAACGAGACCAACCACAGCCAGGACCGAGCATGACACCGGCCATGGCGGCCATGACGGCGCGGCTGTGCTACACTGGCAACATGAGACCGGTAGAGCTTAAACAAATGGCCCGGGAAGCACCAGGAGCTCACCCTGAACGCGTTGGAGTCAAAGGCCGAGCCGGATGATCAACGGAGGCGCTGGTCGACGTTCACAGCAACCACGGCAGAGCAAGCAACGACGACGGCGATGTCTCGGCGACTGCGGTGGACAAAATGGTCAATCGACTGGGCACGAAGCACTACGGCATCGTGGCAAAGCTAAAACAAGGCTTCACAAGGTCAGAGGCTCACCATAGAGCGCTGGCCATGACGGCGCTCGCTCGACGGAGATTCTACCGGCTGCAAGGAAGAAAGGTGGCTAGCGGCGTTCCTCGGCGAAATCGAGCGACCAAGGCTAGTTGGCTGGGTGTGCAAGGAATAGGCAAAGCTGGGACAGGCTTTGCCGAGATAGCAATGGTGCTAGGTCGATGGTGAAAGCTCGACGGAGCGATGGCGGTGGCGACTGGAAAAATAGAGGAAGGAGAAAGAAGAACGACGACGACGCCTGGGCTTTATAGGGTGGCAAAGACGCAATGAGACGACACGCAGCAGCCAGCTCATGCCAGTGTGAAGCCGGAGAAGGCCATGGGCGCGCCTGGAACGCTGAAGAAAGGCCGGCGACGGTGACAGCTGCCCGATGGCACTATTTGCCATAATTACAGAATTACCACTCGATTTGAATTCCAAATTACTCCCAAATTTAAGTAACAACTCAAAAATCTCCAAAAATAAAAGTTGTTCAAAATTCAAAGTTCCTCAACTTTGCTTTTATAACCACCCCCTAATTCGGCCTACATTTTGAAATGCAAATTTGAATTCAAAAAGGGGACATTTAAAGAATTAGGCCTTTTCAAATTACTGCAAATTTTATAAAAACAACTTTGAAAACTCCAAAAACCAACTTTGTACAACTCGACAAGCTCTACACTTTTGCTTTTAGGGTCAACCCCAAAATGTTCTTAGATTTTGAAATGGGTTTTCCCGGGCAAACTTAAATGTTGAAATTAGGGGGTTTTTTTGAAAATTCAAATCCAAACAAAACTTTGAACTTGATTCAAACAATATAATTCAACACATACAACATAAAGGTAAGCTTGTTTTAGTGAATGCACATAAAAATTTTCACTAATACGAAATGATGTACAATGCATATGATGACTTGGCAGGTTTTAGTATTTAAAACACCCGAGGTGTTACAGCAGTCCCTGACCTTATGAGATGACGGCGCTGCCACCGTTCTCTCTCTTGCGTCCTATGCTCTAGGAGCTATGGTGCTGGGAGGAGGTTTGCGAGGTGCTCCTCTCTATTGTGTTCGCTCATGATGGTGGAGGGGAGCATCCCATAAGCCTCCTTCTAGCATCATAGCTTCTAGGGCTTGGGTCGCTACTACTGTGTTGGATTGAGGAAAGATTTATTTGTAGAATGCAGCAATGCTCAGCTGGGTTTGTATTTTAAGTTTTATTTCCTGAGTTTTTGGCCCCGGATAGCCTTGTGTTTTTGTAGGATTTGAGTTATGCTTCTAGACGGTGCTAGGGTTTCTGAGTTATCTTCCCTGACCATGGGTCGATGTCTTAACCTAGCACCATCTAGATTGTGACCCTCGATAGATGTGTTGCTATGTGTTTTAGGGATAAGAATCCAAGGCTCAGGGAGGACACAGTTGAGGCTAGGCCTCAACCTAATAGTGGGGTTGTTGGCGCCCACCTCCTTCTTTCCTAGATGCCCCTCTCGACCCCAGGGGTCATGATGCCTTGTTATAGACAACTTTTGGTTTTGCTCCACTTAGGGAGAGGTATGTCCACCTTAACCACATGGTCGGAGCGGTGCGCCCCCTCAGGATCGATGGATAATTCAAGTGGGACCCGATATCCTCCCCAATTGACGTGGAGTTTGGCTATGTCTCATCGAGAGATGTCCCATAAATCATCGGTCGTCAAGCCCATTGGTCTCCGACTACCTCCGCAACGGACAGAGGGCAAGATGCCTCCCCCTAGAGGGGGTCAACCCAGGTGGCTTCAAAGTGGACAACTTGAACATAGAGAGAGATGGTCATGTGGCTCTACACCACCGATTAGAGCCATAGGGGCCAATCTCCCCACTACCCCTATCCCTTGGTGGCCTCGAGCCCTTCTAAGGACTAGCCATGAGTGGGTTTCCTAAGCACAACATGGAGTTGTGCTCATGACCATAGCCAGGGAGGCCTGAAGGCCCCCAAGCCCATGTGCAAGGCGGTCATGACTTATAGGCGTTCACATGGCATGTGATCATGTACGCATCCTATGGTCATTATGACCAAGGGCCACTCTGCATGTGGTTGACCTCCCTAGATTCTCTATGTCTTAATGGCATTCCTACGAGTTATGGCATGTTGGCTTGTTTTTTTAGGGCTTATGGGGCCCATATTAGGGCGGACTCTACGTGGGTGCGATTTTCTTTCCTGATCACTGCCACATAAATAGTTCCCACTACTAGAGTCGGCCCCTTACCTTATTCTCAGCTCTTGCCACCGTTCTTGCAATCTGAAGGAAAGACAAAAGGAAAGGGATTGAGTTTGTGAGGTTTACCTCTAGATCGTGCGTGTAACCATCATCGCAATCTGCTCCACCGCCTTTGCCCTTTCTCTTGCCTACGATGTAAGATGGGAGAACGGGTACCTTCATCGGTGATAGAGATGAAGCTGTAGCACCTCATGGTGAAGGGTCTCCTTCTACCAAAGGAGGTTGCTGGATGGAGACCTCCTGCTGGCAAGGTAGTGCCCCTCCCGTAGCCTAGGGAGTCGGTGTCATTTATCGACTTCCACAAGTACGGGTTTAGGATCTCGGCATCCAACTTCCTCCATGGTTTCCTTCATGAGTATGGAGTCCAGTTGCAGCACCTTCCTCCCAATGTAGTGTCGTAGCTGGCAGGCTTCGTCATTGTGTGTGAGGCCTTCCTAGAAATAGCTCCCAACAAAGACTTGTTCCAGAGGGTTTTTGAGGTGAAAACCCGCAAGGTGCTTGGTTTTGATGGTGGCGCACTTGCTCCCATGGGTGGGATGAACCTTCAAATGTGCTAGGGGTTCTCTCATAGTTATCCATGCTTGCCATTGAAGTCTTTGAACTCAGGCTGGCATGGGCACTAGTTCAACATTTGGGATGACGCCGCCACCCCCCTCCCTCCCTTCTTCAGCATCATGTCGATGAGGTTGACATCATGGAATTGGGGGGTGCGACAAAATGTGTTTGTTGAAGATGACGAAGATCCTAGAGATCCTTGAGGGCTGGGTGTCAGTCGGCTTGGATGGCATCATGGTTCTATGGACCATGGTGGAGCGGTGGGTTTAGCCATTGAAACAGCGAGCGACCCTATTGTGTGACAATTCTAGGGCCAAAGATTTGACCCATGAGACCACAGAGATGCTCAAGGTCTCTAAGGTCATAAAGTGGGTTAGAGGGTTGGTCTCTTCTAGAACCATCGTTATGACTGAATGCGCGGTGGAGGTGTTCTCGTTGAACTTTCATCCTAATCCGGTAAGCCACCTCGATTCATTTTCCTTTCTTCGTTGAAAGTTGTTGGCTGATTACTTTCATTTCTTTAGCATGTGCCATCATTCAACTCCCACTTCCATCTCCTTGTCCTAGAGGTACCGAGCATGCCACCCAAGAATACGCGGCTGCTAAGGAGAGGAAGCGCCTCAGGCGTAAAAAGGCATTGAAGCACACAGAGCGTTAGAAGCAAGGAGCTTCATCGTTAGACAATGACAATGAGGAGGGATATGAGGAAGAAGAGGAGGACCTAGTGGCCCTTCAGAGCGCTCTTGATGTCTCGCATGGGTCCAGCGATGGTGCTGGACCGAGCGGTACCAATCGCTCGGCGGGTGTCACGACCAAGGAGAGTTCTGCTCGAAAGCGAGCGGCTTCGTCGTTGCTGAGGGGGCTAAGCCTAAAGCATTCCTGCGCTACCACTAATGGTGTCAAGGATGCCTCACACATGGCTCCTATCACCCCCTCCCTGATGAGGCCTGAGGCTCCCATCATGGGAGAAGGTGCCGAGGACGCGGCGGAGACGGGCGTCGTGACTAGGGTGGACGGCGAGGTTTGGTGCCCTTCCTTGGAGATGCCTAGGGGAGAGGACCAAGACCTCCTCTAGGACCTTATTGTTGATGTGGTGGTTGAGCATCCTACATCCTCGACACTTCGCATG